>NW_022320446.1:0-14630 GCF_002776525.5 Piliocolobus tephrosceles
GCTGTTATGATTTTGATTTTATCTATACTATTTTTTCCTTTTTTTTTGATGGAGTCTCACTTTGTCACCTAGGCTGGAGTGCAGTGGCATGATCTTGGCTCACTGCAACCTCTGCCTCCCAGGTTCAAGTGATTCTCCTGCCTCAGCCTCTGAAGCAACTGGGGTTGCAGGCATGCACCACCATGCCCAGCTAAGTTTTTGTATTTTTTTTTTTAGTAGAGACGGGGTTTAACCATGTTGGCCAGGCTGGTCTTGAACTCCTGATCTCAGGTGATCTGCCCGCCTTGGCTTCCCAAAGTGCTAGGATTACAGGCATGAGCCACCTTGCCCAGCCTACTTTAGCTATACTGTTACTGTAAAGTCTATTTTCAGATCAAAACAACCCTGACCGTAAGTCTTGCCCTTAAGCAGACTCATATAGCATTCTTGCCTTTCCCTGAGGGGTGAACTTCAATTGTCCTACACATTCCTTCCCTATGGTTTACAAGCCCTGGTGCTTGGAAGGAATGGCACAGAAATCCACGGAAGCCACCTGAGACTATGCTTCTGTTCAGATGTCCCTTTTAAATGTTTCTCTTTGAGAAACTGGACTTGTCAATCTCTCTTTTTTTTTTTTTTTTTTGGCTTCTCAGCTTTCTTCTTGGTCTTTGATGGTAGGTTTGCATACACCTGCTAACCATGGGACATTCATTATATTAGTCAGTTTTCCAAAAATGTTTGAAAGTATCATGTGCACAGTCACTCAGCTCCTTGTTTCTTGTAAGTGGTTAATGAGGAGTTACTTTGATAGAGATATTTTGCTTACCCCTATTGCCAGAGCACACCATGGATTATCAGTGTTCTCTTTACCATGGGAAATTGAGTTATTAGCATCTTTAAATCTAATCAGATTAGAGATCCAATTCCAGAAAACTCAGAATCATCCAGAAAATTTGTCCTGATAGGCACAGTGGCTCATGTCTGTAACCCCAGCACTTTAGGAGGCTGAGGAAGGAAGCTCTCTTGAGGCCAGAAGTTTGAAACCAGCCTGGGCGACATAGTGAGACCCTTGTCTCTACAAAAAATAAAAAATTAGCCAGGGCACATATTTGTAGTCCCAGCTACTTGGGAGGCTGAGGTGGGAGGATGGCTTGAGCCCAGGAGTTTGATGCTGCAGTGAACTCCAGCTTGGATGACAGAGCAAGGCTGTGTCTCTTAAAAAAGGAAGAAAGAAAGAAAGAAAATTCATTCTTAACATTTTGTTAATACAGAAGCACTTTTGGTACCAAAAGCCTCTCTTAGCTTGAGTTCTTTAGAGAAACAGAACCAGTATGAGATATATATATATATATATATATATAGTCAATATGTATAGTCATGCCTTATTTAATGACAGAGGTATGTTCTGAGAAATGCATTGTTGGAGAAATTCATTGTGCAAACACCATAGAATGCCCTTATACAAACCTAGATGGCATAGCCTACTATACTCCTAATATAAAGAGTATAGCCTATTGCACCTAGGCTACAAACATTTACAGCATTTTGTCAACTGAAAAATGAAGAGTTCATAAATCTGAAAAGTAGAGCTTTACTTCTCATAAAGGGCTGCAGACTGCAGGATGACCATTCTGATGCTGAGAAGCGTAGCCTCCAAACAGAATCCAGAAACAGACACCTCGAGGGACGGACAAAGGGAACAGAAATTTATGCTGAGTAGGGTGGCCAAATAGATGTACTCAATAAGCTATAGGAAGAGTGATGAATAGTTATAAAAGGTGAAACATGTGCATGCGCAATTGAGCTTCATACTTTTCCATGGGACCCACGTTAAAAAAAATGGCAGGGTTACTATAATCCAAGGGTGGAGTTTTCAACCCTCTCACATCAAAAGATGAAGCAGAGGACATGAAAACCCTCACTGTGCATTCTCCATAGAATGTCCAGAGCCACTTTCTGATCAGCGGTCTTGTATCAGGCAAAGAATCAAGGGAAGCATCAGGTCATTTGTTGATATGTGTCTGATCCTTCCCTCCCTCCCTTCCTTCCTTCCTTCCTTCCTTCCTTCCTTCCTTCCTTCCTTCCTTCCTTCCTTCCTTCCCTCCTTCCTTCCTTCCTCCCTCCCTCCCTCCCTCCCTCTCCTTCTTCATCTTTCTTCTTTCTTCTTCTTTTCTTTTTTCTTTTTGAGACAGAGTCTGGCTCTGTCACATAGTCTGGAGTACAGTGGTGTGCTCATAGCTCACTACAGCCTCAAACTCTTAGGCTTAAGTGGTCCTATGACTTCAGTTTCCTGAGTAGTTGGGACTACAGGTGTGTGCCACCATGCATGGCCAATTAAAAAAAATTTTTTTTTTTTTGTGGGAGTAGATGCTGGGTCTTGCTATGTTGCTTACGCTGGTCTCGAACTTGTGGCCCCAGGTGATCCTCCCACCTCAGCCTTCCAAACTACTGGGATTACAGGCATGAACCATAGTGCCTGGCCCTGAGAACTCAGTTTTCCAGGCTACTTTGGGGTCCCCTTAGCCAAGAGATGGTCCCTTCAGTCATTTGGAGGGCTTATAATTTTATTTTTAATTTGCAATATTTTTGTACTGAATACTGTAGGCACTTGTAATACAATTGTAATGGTAAGTATGTGTGTATCTAAACATAGAAAAGGTACAGTAAAAATACAGTATGAAAGATAAAACACAGCTGGTTGAGGTGGCTTACTCCTGTCATCCCAGGCCTTCAGGAGGCCGAGGTGGGAGAACAGCTTGAGGCCAGGAGTTTGAGACCAGCCTGGGCAACATAAGGAGACCCCATCTCTACAAAAAATAATAATACTAAAAAATGGTAAAAAGTGATATATCTGTATAGGACACTTACCCTGAATGGAGCTTGCAGGAGTGGAAGTTGCTTTGGGTGAGTCAGTAAGTGGCAAGTGAACGTGAAGGCCTAGGACATAACTGAATAGTACAGTAAAGTTTACAAACACTGTACACTTAGGCACACAAAGTATTAAAAAGTATTTTTTATAAAGTATATAAAAAGTATTTTTCTTTGTATAATAATAAATTAGCATACATAGGCTACTGTAACTATTTTATGCACTTCTAATTTTTTTCAACTTTTTGACTCTTGTAATAATAGCTTAAAACACAAACATTGTACAGCTGTACAAAAATATGTTCTTTCTTTATATCCTTGTCCTATTCTTTTTTAACTTTTAGATTTTTTTTCTTTTTAAGCTTTTTTTTTTTTTAATCTAAGATACAAACACATTAGCCTAGGGTCAAGATCATCAATATCACTGTCTTCTACCACCACGTCTTATCCCACTCAGGTGCAATAACATGTATAGAGCTGTCATCTCCTATGATAACAATGCCTTCTTCTGAAATACCTCCTGAAGGACCTGCTTAAGGCTGTTTTACAGTTAACTTAAAAAAATATATAACTAAAAGGAGTATACTTTAAAACAACAATAAAAGTCTGGGCGAGGTGGCTCACGCCTGTAAATCCCAGCACTTTGGGAGGCCAAGGCAGGCGGATCACCTGAGGTCAGGAATTCGAGACCAGCCTGACCAGCATGGTGAAACCCCGTCTCTACTAAAAACACAAAAGTTAGTTGGGCGTGGTGCCGGGCGCCTATAGTTGCAGCTACTCAGGAGGCTGAGGCACCAGAATTGCTTGAACCCAGGAGGCGAAGGTTATGCTTAGGGAGGCTGAGACAGGAGGATTGCTTGAGACCAGGAGTGTAGGACCAGCCTGGGCAAGGCAGTGAGAACTTGTCTCTAAGAAAAAAAAAAAAAAGAAACTAGCCAGGTCTGGTGGTGTGTACCTGTAGTTCAGCTACTTGGGAGGCTGAGCGGCAGCTGAATCACTTGAGTCCAGGAGCTTGAAGTTACAATGAGTCATTGCACTCTAGCTTAGGCAACAGAGTGTCTCTAAAAAAAAGTAAAAAGGAAAAAAAATGAAATTGGTTCACACAATCATGTAATTATGAGGGCCGAGAGGTTCCAAGATTTGCAGTCAGAAAACTAGAGAACAGGGAAAGCTGATGGTGTAAGTTCTAGTTCAAGTCCAAGTCCAAAGGCAGGAGAATACTGATGTTCCAGCATGAAGATAGGCAGAGAATAAATTCTCCTTCATTTAACTTTTTGTTTGATTCATGTCTTCGGTGGATTGGATGAGCCTCACCCACATTGCAGAGGGCAATCTGCTTTACTCAGTCTACTGATTCAAATGGGACTCTCACCCAGAAACAATCTCATAGACCCACTGAGAATAATGTTTAATCAATAACTGCGCACCCCATGGCCCAGGCAAGTTCACAGATAAAGTTAACCATTATAGTTTATTTTTCCTGATTTGCCAACTTTGCAAACTAATAAACAGTTAACATTTCCAGAGGAAGATGAGGAAATTAGCTCTCTCTTTTTTTTTTGTTGAGACAGAGTCTTGCTCTGTTGCCCAGGCTGGAGTGCAATGGCAAGATCTCAGCTCACTGCAAGCTCCACCTCCCTGGTTCAAGCCATTCTCCTGCCTCAGCCTCCCGAGTAGCTGGGACTACAGGCGCCCGCCACCTCGCCCAGCTAATTTTTTGTATTTTTAGTAGAGACGGGGTTTTACCGTGTTAGCCAGGATGGTTTTGATCTCCTGACCTTGTGATCTGCCTGCTTCAGCCTCCCAAAGTGCTGGGATTGCAGACGTGAACCACCACACCCGGCCTCTCTGCTTGGTTTTCTATGACATTTTTCTTCTTCTTCTTTTTTTTTTTTTGTAAAGACAGTGTCTCATTATGTTGCTCAGGTTGGTCTTGAACTCCTGGTCTCAAGCCATCCTCCTGCCTCAGCCTCCCAAAGTGCTGGGATTACAGGCGTGAGCCAGCGTTCTTTTTTTTTTTTTTCTTTAACTGTTGAACACTCTGTAATTATTAGGTAAAACTAATAGTACTTTACAATTATATATATCACTTCACAGTTTACAAAGTTATTAAGTAGACATTTGTTTTGATGCCCCCAAATAAAATTTAACTTCTTTCTCCTCCCTTCTCCCCTCCATCAAAGAAAGACTAAGGAACATTTAATCAGAAAAGGTGATAAAAGTGTATCAATCTGTACAGAACTACAAAGAATAAAGAGGAGGAAGGTAGGACCCTGAAGAGGGCCACAGGGACTTCAGGAAGGAGAAAACCAGAGTGTTAAATGTGAGGAAAGCCCAGGGGTCCCAGGGAGTTAGCCATCATAAGGGGCAGGTTGTATTCACTACATAAAAGGAGGGGCACACAGCATATGTTTCACATTCTAAAACAATATGACAAGATCATAACTGAAGAGCTGAAGTTGAACTTTGTGGTTTCTCAGAACACAAGTAGAAGATGACCACCAACCATGGTTTCTGAATAAACTGGGTTCAAAGTGCATCTGGTTGCAGCAGAGGGCTTCCTTGGACTCTGATACTAGAAATTTAACAAAGGTAATTCGAGCAGCTGCGATTTTACATAGTGGTGGCATCCTAGGGGACATCTATTGCATCAGTCAAGTTTAGTATCTCACAATCGTGGAAAAGGAGTTTACGAGCAGGTAATACTTGGGCCATCTCTTGCAGATTCTTGCTGTAAGGACTGCAAGTTTCTCCAGAGAAAGCACTTGCCTGGGTATGACTCAGTGCCAGGCAAAAATTCACACTATGAATCTGGTGGAGGGAAGGTGGAGAAGTATGCCCGGTCGGACCACATTCCCGTAATTCTCTAACCTCACATCTCCGTAGGGGTCCCTCTGAACAGGGCCCAGGTATCCCCATTCCTCTGAGTAAGGTGCACAG
Source organism: Piliocolobus tephrosceles (assembly GCF_002776525.5). Classification (NCBI taxonomy): domain Eukaryota; kingdom Metazoa; phylum Chordata; class Mammalia; order Primates; family Cercopithecidae; genus Piliocolobus; species Piliocolobus tephrosceles. The sequence continues at coordinate 5,788 of NW_022320446.1, forward strand.
CCACATCCTCAAATGTCACAAACTGCTGGTACCTGACTGTCAGGAGCACAGCTGCCTGATCTCCTGGGCTTTCCTCATGGGGAAGAGCAGGCACCTGGGGAACAGGTGGAGCCCTAGTGAGTCCCTGTTCCATGTCGGTGGCCTGCACAAAGTGAGGCTCTGGAGTCAGACTCTTAAACTGGGTCTCCAAAAACTGAAATTGAACCCTTGGTGATCCTGCTGCTTCCTGGGCTGGTATTTTCTCCATCCCTGTTCTGGAGGACAATGACCATCGCAGCTCGCACAGGACATGGCCACTGGGTCCTGATGGCGAGGCCCGCCCTCGGGTCTGTGGGGTGAACTGGAGCTGAAGAGAAATAGGCCCTCGTACCCAAGCCTCGGCACACTCTTGGGAAGGAAACCACTGTCCCATATTCTTTACATTATCCTTGTTATTTGGGATCTCCAGGATTGGCTTCAGTGTTGATGGTTCTTTGTCATTATTTTCCTGTAAGAGTGCCCTTTTATCTAAAGATTTCAGTTCATTTATTTGACAGAAATTTTCTTCAACCATATATATTTATAAATATATATATTGGGGAGAGAAGCTATTTCTCTTACTATCTCCTGTCTCTGAAGAGGAGGAGGAAGTAAAAGCTGAAAAACAACAGGAATGAAGTCAGTGGCAAGACCAGCCGGCGCCACTGATGACCAGGCCTGAGGTTAAAAGATTAACCCCCCACTGTAACCACATGTGCTCTCCATCTATCACGACCCTTTCACGTGGAACCCCTTAGAGTTGTAAGCCCTTAAAAGGGCCAGGAACTCTGTCTTCGGGGAGCTCGGCTCTTAAGATGCTCCCGGCCAAATAAAAACTTCCTTCTTTAATCCAGTGTCTGAGGAGTTTTGTCTGTGGCTTGTCCTGTTACAATAGAAATATATATAAAATACATAAATATATATTAAAAAAATATATATATATTTTGGTGGCGGGGACAGAGTCTCATTCTGTCGCTCAGGCTGGAGTGCGGTGGCATGATCTTGGCTCACTGCAACTTCCGCCTCCCAGGTTCAAGCAATTCTCCTCTCTCAGCCTCTGGAGTAGCTGGGATTACAGGTATGCACCACCACACCTGGCTAATCTTTGTACTTTTAGTAGAGATGGGGTTTCACCATGTCGGCCAGGCTGATCTTGAACTCCTGACCTCAGGTGATCTGCCTGCTTTGGTCTCCCAAAGAGCTGGGATCACAGGCGTGAGCCACCGTACACATACTCAACCATATCTTTGAATACTTTCCCATTCTAGTTGTTATATTCTTTTTTCAAAACACCAATCATGTATCTGTTGTATCTCGATCCATTCTCATCAGCGTCTCTGCAATCACTTTTATCCCTTTGCACTTTTCCATTTTGTTTTGGGTGATTTTTTTCAAGACTGGCCTCCATGTACTATCTATGTTTTCATAGTATGTATTTGACTTCTTGCTGTTTCTATAATGAATTTTTCATTTTTATGGTGGCTTTCCTGTTATTTCCAATTTCTCAGTTAAGTTCTACCACATCACTTTTTTCTCTCTTTTTAAAAATATGCATCTGTTATTTTCCCTTGTATCTTTTTTTGAAAAAGTCCATGCTTTCTTTAACTTTTGCAAGTATAGAAAAAATATGTCTGACAATTTCTTTTGCTTGCTGGAATAACTTTCTAAAAATAGACTTTATTTTTATAGGACAGTTTTAGATTTACAGAAAAATTGAGCATATAGTACAGAGAATTCCCATACAGCTCCTACACAGTTTCCCCATTATTAATGTCTACATTAGGATGGAACATTTGTTACAATCATGGAAGTGATGTTGATACATTACTATTGACTAAAGTCCATAATTTATTTAGATTTCCTTAGTTTTTACCTAATGTCATTTTCCTGTTCCAGGGCCTCCTCCAGAATGCCACGTTACCTTTAGTTTTCATGTCTGCTAGGCTCCTCTTGGCTGTTACAGTTTCTCAGACTTTCCTCGATTTTGATGACCTTGAAGTTTTGAGGAGTACTGGTAAGAGTATTATAGGATGCCCCCTACTGGAATTTGTCAGATGTTTTTCTCATGATTATACAGGGATTATTGCTTTTGGGAAGGAAGATCTCAGAGTGCCATTCTCGTCACATTGTATTACCATGATTTTTTTTTTTTAGTTTTTATTTTTTGAAATGGAGTCTTACCCTGTCGCCCAGGCTGGAGTGCAATGGCGCCATCTTGGCTCACTGCAACCCCCGTCTCCCGGGTTCAAATGATTCTCCTGCGTAGCTGGGATTACAGGTGCCTGCCACCACACCCAGCTAATTTTTTTTGTATTTTTTTTTTAAGTAGAGACAGAGTTTCACCATGTTAGCCAGGCTGGTATCCAACCCCTGAACTCATGATCCGCCCTCCTCGGCCTCCCAAAGTGCTGGGATTACAGGTGTGAGCCCCCACAGCTGGCCATATTAGCATGATTTATGACTGTTGATGCTGACTTTGATCACCTGCCCAATGTACTGTTTATTAGATTTCCCCGCTACAAATTTGCTCGCTGTCCCTTCCATACTGCACTCTTAGGAAGGAAGTTACTATAAGCAGTCCATGCTTAAGGAGTGGGGAGTTCTGTTCCCCGTCCTTTATGATGGGACAGCTACATAATTTATTTGGAATTCTACAGAGAATGCTGGGGTAACTTTTTCTGAAGTGTTTTTTGATCATCTGTCATTTGTTTGCTATTATTTTTCCCTTTTCATTGGGGAGTGGTTTTTGTTCATATGTATTAATTCAGATTTATTTGCTTATTCTGCAACTTAGCTCTCAAAAAAAAAAAAAAAAATAGCTCTCAAATAAAGGGGGAATTTTTTAGAGGGAATTGGCAGTTCTGACTCAATCATGTTGTAGCTAACCAAGAACCAAGCTGACATTTTCTCTGCTCGATGACTTCTCTCTCCCTCTTTTTTGCATCCCCCTTCCTCCACGTCACTTTTGGAAAAGCACCTCAGCTCCCTGTGGCTGTCAGGGCTTATAGGTAGATTTCATTTAGGTATTTGCTGTTTAATTACCTGTATTCAACAGACTCAGCAGCGGTAAAATTGCTTGTGTGGGCCCACCCTCCTCCCTTTGCGTCTCTCCATGCCATTTTCTCCAGTCTGGAAGGGGGAAAATAAAGGAGGCATCCACACTGGCCTGTCATCAGCCCTGCCTCCCTGCTGCTGTGCACACTGGGTTCTTGCTGAGGGGTGTTCTCTACTTCTTCCATGACCCCCCAAGCCCCTAGTTTTCACTATGCTAGTAAAGGATTCTTAATTCCTTTACTAGGTCACCTGGAGCAGAGCAGGGATCTGCTCTAGGTGACCTCCCTTGTTTTGGTTCCAATTTTTATTACACTTGGCAGATATTTCTTATGGTCAATGATCTGGGCTGTAGCCATTTTCTATTTTCATTGCAGATAAAATCTTCTTTTCTACTACTAATTTTACTGGTAATTTTGGTGTATTTAGGAGAGGAAGGAGTAAACATGCCTTTACTGTACCATCTTTTGTGGGAACTGCTTATCCTTAATCTCTGTCTTCTTTAGCTTTGCTGGTGTGACTTGCTCTTGATTTTTCTCCTATTGCTGTGCTGTTTCTCAGGCTCCTTTTCCAGCTCCTCCACCTGCTTGTAAATTCTGATATTCCCCAGGAGACTCTCACTGGCCCCTCTCCTCACCCACCCCACCCCTATTCTATATCAAGCCCCCACTCTACTTTGGAGCCTACAGAGGCCAGATAGATAATGTGATTAAGTGAAGTGAAATATCATTTATTTTTTCTTCTCACTATTGACCTTGGCAGAGTCATTTATTTTTTCACGTGGTGTCTTCAATAGAAGCTTTTTTCATAACAATCTTGTAGGAATATTCTTTTTTTTTTTTGAGACGGAGTCTCACTCTGTCGCCTAGGCTGGAGTGCAGTGGCGCGATCTCGCTAACGGCAAGCTCTGCCTCCCGGGTTCACGCCATTCTCCTGCCTCAGCCTCTGGAGTAGCTGGGACTATAGGTGCCCGCCACCATGCCTGGCTAATTTTTTTTGTATTGTTTTTAGTAGGGATGGGGTTTCACCGAAGCCAGGATGGTCTCCATCTCCTGACCTCGTGATCCACATGCCTTGGCCTCCCAAAGTGCTGGGATTACAGGTATGAGACACCACGCCCGGCCAGGAATATTCTTTATTTCCATAAAGATATAGGTTTTCTCCAACCTTTTTTTTTTTTTTTTTTTTGAGGCGGAGTCTGGCTCTGTCGCCCGGACTGGAGTGCAGTGGCCGGATCTCAGCTCACTGCAAGCTCCGCCTCCCGGGTTTACGCCATTCTCCTGCCTCAGCCTCCGGAGTAGCTGGGACTACAGGCGCTGGCCACCTCGCCCGGCTAGTTTTTGTATTTTTAGTAGAGATGGGGTTTCACCGTGTTAGCCAGGATGGTCTCGATCTCCTGACCTCGTGATCCGCCCGTCTCGGCCTCCCAAAGTGCTGGGATTACAGGCTTGAGCCACCGCTCCCGGCCTGTCTCCATCTCTTGACCTCGTGATCCACCCGCCTCAGCCTCCCAAAGTGCTGGGATTACAGGTGTGAGCCACCTTGCCTGACAGGTTCTCTCCAACTTTTAATCTTGTTTTTGGTTTTTCACTTTTGACAGATGCAGGTCATAAACATAATTCTCTTTACTCTTTTGCTACAAACAGTGATAAATAATAACTGTTGACCTCAGCGTCAGGGACAATAGGGAGTGGTGGAGAGTATGGAAAACCTTACAGAGTATGTTCCATGTAGAATTGCACACTAGATATTCTGTTTTCTTCAAAAGAAAATGGAAATATGGAGGGGTATGTGTGTGTATAACTTTCCATTTTTAATGTTTTGGCAACTAATTATACTGTGTAGCAATAGTAAAGATGTGGAATCAACCTAGGTGCCCATCAACAGTGAACTGGATGAAGAAAATGTGGTACATATGCACCATGGAATACTATGCAGTCATAAAAAAGAATGAAATCATGATCTTTGTAGTAATGTGGATGCAGCTGGAGGCCATTATCCTAAGTGAATAACACAGAAACTGAAACCAAATATCGCATGTTCTCACTTATAAGTGGCAGGTAAGCATTGGGTAAACATGGATATAAAGATGGCAACAATAGACATTGGGATGTTAGGCCATTCTTTTTTTTTTTTTTTTTTTTGAGACGGAGTGTCACTGTGTCACCCGGGCTGGAATGCAGTGGCATGATCTCGACTCACTGCAACCTTTGCCTCCTGGGTTCAAGCGATTCTCCTGCCTCAGCCTCCCGAGTAGCTGGGATTACAGGTGCCCACCACCACGCCTGGCTGATTTTTGTATTTTTAGTAGAGATGGGATTTCACCATGTTGGTCAGGCTGATCTCGAACCCCTGACCTTAGGTGATCCATCTGCCTCGGCTTCCCAAAGTGCTGGGATTACAGGCATGAACCACCATGCCTGGCTATGTTAGGCTATTCTTGTGTTGCTATGAAGTCATACCTGAGACTGGAAAATTTATAATGAAAAGAGGTTTAATTGGCTCTTGGCTCTACAGGCTGTACAGGCATGGTGCTGGTATTTGCCCAGCTTCTGGGGAGGCCTTAGGGAGCTTTTACTCATGGCAGAAGGTGAAGCAGGAGCAGGCATGTCACTTGACCAGAGCAGGAGCCAGAGAGTTAGAGTGGGAGGTGCCACACACGTTTAAAACACCAGATCTTGCAAGAACTCACTCATCACCAAAGCGATGGCGCTAAGACATTCATGAGGGATTCGCCGTCATGATCCAAACACCTCCCACCAGGCCCCACTTCCAATATTGGAGATTATAATTCAACATGAGATTTGGTGGGGACATATATTCGAATTACATCGGGGTCTGCTAGAGAGGGGAGGGAGGCAGACAAGGGTTGAAAAACTACCTTTTGGGTACTATGGTCACTACCCCAGTGATGGAATCAATTGTCCCCAAACCTGAGCATCATTCAGTATACCTATGTATCATTCAGTATACCTATGTAACAAACCTGCGCGTTTACCCCCTAATCTAAAATAAAAATCGAAATTATTAACAAAAAGATAATTGCAAGTCACTTTAAAAAATGCTGCGTAGGTCAATACTACATAAGGCAAACCAAATAGATTTGCTGGCCATGTTTGGCCATAGGCCACACATTTAGAGCCTCTGGTTTGATGTGTTTTATCTCAGTGGCCTTCCTTTCTGACGGCTTCACCTACGTGGTGGGAGGCTGAGGGTGGCGACTTGGGATTTGCATATCTCTGCTCTCCCTTGTGAAGGGGTGAGCTGGGATTATGAGTAATCTATTTGCACCAGGAGACTCTTGGGAAAGAACTCACCCAAAGAGAAGAAGGCACTTGGCATGATACGCTCAACTCAGTAACAGAAATCTCAGGGTCAGAGTTGACATATGGCTCTCCTGCACTGCACTGTAACTCTGGGAGGGCCAGGATTGTGTCCATTTTGTTTATACCGTATAGGGTAAGCACAGAGCCTGGCCCGACTGTAGATACTCAATGAGTATTGGCTGACTGATTGAAATCATATTACTGCCCTGTGCATGTCCCCTGATTTGATGTTCACCTCGACCCTGATGAATTCATGTTTGGATCCTGCAGACCATATGTAAAAAGTACAGGAATCATGTCACTGAAAACTCAGAAAGGCATTGGGAGCACTTTCACACTGCCTTGATGCTCCCTAAAAAGAGTAACCAAAAAATAAAAGGAAGTGTTTTCCTCCTCTCCATTCCTTTCCTCACGCTACATTTCTGTGCAGTTTTAGTACTTGTGGGCTTCTCTGTAGTGGCAGGGGCGTCCCACCAGGGGATGGCATTGCTGGGGTGTTCTGGTCCTCACCATATGGTGTGGAAGGTGCTGGGTGCTCGCAGACAGACGTGTTTATGAACATGGGGCTGGAGAGCCTAAGTGGGTGGAAGAAGAGAGCCAGAGAAACGTTAATAGGACCCCAGGTGCACCTACAGGCTGGAAAGATATGTATTATACTTGGAGTTTGTGGAAGAGGCCACTAGCTGCTCACCAAATCCTAATTCTCTCATGTTTCTGTGCACACACCCTGTGGTTAGGTGTGGCCTGTGGTTGGGTTCCAGCCAAGAGAATATGAGTCGAAGTTATGTGGGCCACATGTAGGCCTGGCCCATACAAACCTCTTACTGTGTGACTGTCAATGTTCTTTTCTCATCGTGACCCTGGGAGGAATGGGCTGAGGATTGCAGGGCCTTTGCTGTCCTCCTGGGTCTGTAAGGGGTGAGCCCCACTGACCATCCGGAACCGTTTTGGACACTTTATGTGGGAACCATACACTTCCACGGCAGGTGCAGTGGCTCATGCCTGTAATCCCAGCACTTTGGGAAGCGGAAGCAGGGACATTGCTGGAGCCCAGGAGATGGACACCAGCCTGGGCAACATAGCAAGACCCTGTCTGTATTAAGAAAAAAACCAAAAACCAAAAAACAACAAACACTTCCATTATATTTGAGCCAAAATAGTTTTTAGATGTATTTGTTATTGAAGTGAGCCTGCCTGACTAGTCCAGGGACTCAGCACCTGCTTCCGGGTACATCTGCAACACGGGCGTTCAGGAATGGAAGCAGAGGCTCAGAGGCCACTGAAGATTTTGAGAATACTAGTCAGCTTTGGCAAGGCGTAAGGTGAAGAGATGCCCTGAGCCAGCGTAGCGTGCTTGGAAGGATTTTCAAAAGGGAAGGAAATAAGAATGCAGCTCGTAGAGCTTTCTAGGAATAGCAGCAGGAAATGCAGCTTCCCGTAAAGTGATCTTTAAGCCCTCTAACTTGGACACTGAATTCAAAAAAGACTGAAGCTCTTCCCAGAGAAAGAGTTGCAAAGTGTGTGACAAAGAACGGTCCAATCTATTTCTGAATAATGAAACTGCCCTACAATTTGGTGCTTAAAACAAAAACATTCATTTTGAAGAATTATCTCTCACGGTTCTGGGTGCTCACAAGGCTGAGAGATGGTTCTCACTTAGAGCGTCTTCTGCAGCTGCAGTCAGAAGGGGCTGGAGTCATCTTGAAAAGGTCTTCACTCAGATGTCTGGTGCTGAATTAATGCTGATTGACAGCTGCAACCTCAGTGGGGGCTCAACCAGAACCCCAGGACATGGTCTGGGCTTCTTCACTGCATGGCTTCTGGGTTCTAAGAGTGAACGTCCCAAGAGGACTGGACAGATGCAGGACTGCCTGCTTGCTTTCTTTTCTTTTCTTCCTTTCTTTTCTTTTCTTTCTTTCTCTTTCTTTTCTTTCTTTCTCTTTCTTTCTTTCTTTCTTTCTTTCTTTCTTTCTTTCTTTCTTTCTTTTCTTTCTCTCTCTCTCTTTCTTTCTCTTTTCCTTTTATTCTTTTCCTTGCTTTTCTTTGCTTTGCTTTCTTTCTTTCTTCCTTCCTTCCTTCCTCCCTCCCTCCCTCTCTCTTTCTCTCTTTCTTGACAGAGTCTCACTCTGTCTCCCAGGCTGAAGTGCAGCTGTGTGATCTCGGCTCACTGCAACCTCTGCCTCCTGGGTTCAAGCCATTCTCCTACCTCCGTCTACCAAGTAGCTGGGATTTCAGGCACACACTACTACGCCCAGCTAATTTTTTATATTTTTGGTAGAGACAGGGTTTCACCATGTTGGCCAGGCTGGTCTTGAACTCCTGACCTCAGGTGATCCACCTGCCTCGGTCTCCCAAAGTACTGGGATTACAGGCATGAACCACTGTGCCTGCCCAGGATTGCCTTTTCTTTTTTTCCTTTCCTTTTCTTTTCTTTTTTTCCTTTCCTTT
>NW_022320447.1:0-14635 GCF_002776525.5 Piliocolobus tephrosceles
AAAGGAAAGGAAAAAAAGAAAAGAAAAGGAAAGGAAAAAAAGAAAAGGCAATCCTGGGCAGGCACAGTGGTTCATGCCTGTAATCCCAGCACTTTGGGAGACCGAGGCAGGTGGATCACCTGAGGTCAGGAGTTCAAGACCAGCCTGGCCAACATGGTGAAACCCTGTCTCTACCAAAAATATAAAAAATTAGCTGGGCGTAGTAGTGTGTGCCTGAAATCCCAGCTACTTGGTAGACGGAGGTAGGAGAATGGCTTGAACCCAGGAGGCAGAGGTTGCAGTGAGCCGAGATCACACAGCTGCACTTCAGCCTGGGAGACAGAGTGAGACTCTGTCAAGAAAGAGAGAAAGAGAGAGGGAGGGAGGGAGGAAGGAAGGAAGGAAGAAAGAAAGAAAGCAAAGCAAAGAAAAGCAAGGAAAAGAATAAAAGGAAAAGAGAAAGAAAGAGAGAGAGAGAAAGAAAAGAAAGAAAGAAAGAAAGAAAGAAAGAAAGAAAGAAAGAAAGAAAGAGAAAGAAAGAAAAGAAAGAGAAAGAAAGAAAGAAAAGAAAAGAAAGGAAGAAAAGAAAAGAAAGCAAGCAGGCAGTCCTGCATCTGTCCAGTCCTCTTGGGACGTTCACTCTTAGAACCCAGAAGCCATGCAGTGAAGAAGCCCAGACCATGTCCTGGGGTTCTGGTTGAGCCCCCACTGAGGTTGCAGCTGTCAATCAGCATTAATTCAGCACCAGACATCTGAGTGAAGACCTTTTCAAGATGACTCCAGCCCCTTCTGACTGCAGCTGCAGAAGACGCTCTAAGTGAGAACCATCTCTCAGCCTTGTGAGCACCCAGAACCGTGAGAGATAATTCTTCAAAATGAATGTTTTTGTTTTAAGCACCAAATTGTAGGGCAGTTTCATTATTCAGAAATAGATTGGACCGTTCTTTGTCACACACTTTGCAACTCTTTCTCTGGGAAGAGCTTCAGTGTTTTTTGAATTCAGTGTCCAAGTTAGAGGGCTTAAAGATCACTTTACGGGAAGCTGCATTTCCTGCTGCTATTCCTAGAAAGCTCTACGAGCTGCATTCTTATTTCCTTCCCTTTTGAAAATCCTTCCAAGCACGCTACGCTGGCTCAGGGCATCTCTTCACCTTACGCCTTGCCAAAGCTGACTAGTATTCTCAAAATCTTCAGTGGCCTCTGAGCCTCTGCTTCCATTCCTGAACGCCCGTGTTGCAGATGTACCCGGAAGCAGGTGCTGAGTCCCTGGACTAGTCAGGCAGGCTCACTTCAATAACAAATACATCTAAAAACTATTTTGGCTCAAATATAATGGAAGTGTTTGTTGTTTTTTGGTTTTTGGTTTTTTTCTTAATACAGACAGGGTCTTGCTATGTTGCCCAGGCTGGTGTCCATCTCCTGGGCTCCAGCAATGTCCCTGCTTCCGCTTCCCAAAGTGCTGGGATTACAGGCATGAGCCACTGCACCTGCCGTGGAAGTGTATGGTTCCCACATAAAGTGTCCAAAACGGTTCCGGATGGTCAGTGGGGCTCACCCCTTACAGACCCAGGAGGACAGCAAAGGCCCTGCAATCCTCAGCCCATTCCTCCCAGGGTCACGATGAGAAAAGAACATTGACAGTCACACAGTAAGAGGTTTGTATGGGCCAGGCCTACATGTGGCCCACATAACTTCGACTCATATTCTCTTGGCTGGAACCCAACCACAGGCCACACCTAACCACAGGGTGTGTGCACAGAAACATGAGAGAATTAGGATTTGGTGAGCAGCTAGTGGCCTCTTCCACAAACTCCAAGTATAATACATATCTTTCCAGCCTGTAGGTGCACCTGGGGTCCTATTAACGTTTCTCTGGCTCTCTTCTTCCACCCACTTAGGCTCTCCAGCCCCATGTTCATAAACACGTCTGTCTGCGAGCACCCAGCACCTTCCACACCATATGGTGAGGACCAGAACACCCCAGCAATGCCATCCCCTGGTGGGACGCCCCTGCCACTACAGAGAAGCCCACAAGTACTAAAACTGCACAGAAATGTAGCGTGAGGAAAGGAATGGAGAGGAGGAAAACACTTCCTTTTATTTTTTGGTTACTCTTTTTAGGGAGCATCAAGGCAGTGTGAAAGTGCTCCCAATGCCTTTCTGAGTTTTCAGTGACATGATTCCTGTACTTTTTACATATGGTCTGCAGGATCCAAACATGAATTCATCAGGGTCGAGGTGAACATCAAATCAGGGGACATGCACAGGGCAGTAATATGATTTCAATCAGTCAGCCAATACTCATTGAGTATCTACAGTCGGGCCAGGCTCTGTGCTTACCCTATACGGTATAAACAAAATGGACACAATCCTGGCCCTCCCAGAGTTACAGTGCAGTGCAGGAGAGCCATATGTCAACTCTGACCCTGAGATTTCTGTTACTGAGTTGAGCGTATCATGCCAAGTGCCTTCTTCTCTTTGGGTGAGTTCTTTCCCAAGAGTCTCCTGGTGCAAATAGATTACTCATAATCCCAGCTCACCCCTTCACAAGGGAGAGCAGAGATATGCAAATCCCAAGTCGCCACCCTCAGCCTCCCACCACGTAGGTGAAGCCGTCAGAAAGGAAGGCCACTGAGATAAAACACATCAAACCAGAGGCTCTAAATGTGTGGCCTATGGCCAAACATGGCCAGCAAATCTATTTGGTTTGCCTTATGTAGTATTGACCTACGCAGCATTTTTTAAAGTGACTTGCAATTATCTTTTTGTTAATAATTTCGATTTTTATTTTAGATTAGGGGGTAAACGCGCAGGTTTGTTACATAGGTATACTGAATGATACATAGGTATACTGAATGATGCTCAGGTTTGGGGACAATTGATTCCATCACTGGGGTAGTGACCATAGTACCCAAAAGGTAGTTTTTCAACCCTTGTCTGCCTCCCTCCCCTCTCTAGCAGACCCCGATGTAATTCGAATATATGTCCCCACCAAATCTCATGTTGAATTATAATCTCCAATATTGGAAGTGGGGCCTGGTGGGAGGTGTTTGGATCATGACGGCGAATCCCTCATGAATGTCTTAGCGCCATCGCTTTGGTGATGAGTGAGTTCTTGCAAGATCTGGTGTTTTAAACGTGTGTGGCACCTCCCACTCTAACTCTCTGGCTCCTGCTCTGGTCAAGTGACATGCCTGCTCCTGCTTCACCTTCTGCCATGAGTAAAAGCTCCCTAAGGCCTCCCCAGAAGCTGGGCAAATACCAGCACCATGCCTGTACAGCCTGTAGAGCCAAGAGCCAATTAAACCTCTTTTCATTATAAATTTTCCAGTCTCAAGTATGACTTCATAGCAACACAAGAATAGCCTAACATAGCCAGGCATGGTGGTTCATGCCTGTAATCCCAGCACTTTGGGAAGCCGAGGCAGATGGATCACCTAAGGTCAGGGGTTCGAGATCAGCCTGACCAACATGGTGAAATCCCATCTCTACTAAAAATACAAAAATCAGCCAGGCGTGGTGGTGGGCACCTGTAATCCCAGCTACTCGGGAGGCTGAGGCAGGAGAATCGCTTGAACCCAGGAGGCAAAGGTTGCAGTGAGTCGAGATCATGCCACTGCATTCCAGCCCGGGTGACACAGTGACACTCCGTCTCAAAAAAAAAAAAAAAAAAAAGAATGGCCTAACATCCCAATGTCTATTGTTGCCATCTTTATATCCATGTTTACCCAATGCTTACCTGCCACTTATAAGTGAGAACATGCGATATTTGGTTTCAGTTTCTGTGTTATTCACTTAGGATAATGGCCTCCAGCTGCATCCACATTACTACAAAGATCATGATTTCATTCTTTTTTATGACTGCATAGTATTCCATGGTGCATATGTACCACATTTTCTTCATCCAGTTCACTGTTGATGGGCACCTAGGTTGATTCCACATCTTTACTATTGCTACACAGTATAATTAGTTGCCAAAACATTAAAAATGGAAAGTTATACACACACATACCCCTCCATATTTCCATTTTCTTTTGAAGAAAACAGAATATCTAGTGTGCAATTCTACATGGAACATACTCTGTAAGGTTTTCCATACTCTCCACCACTCCCTATTGTCCCTGACGCTGAGGTCAACAGTTATTATTTATCACTGTTTGTAGCAAAAGAGTAAAGAGAATTATGTTTATGACCTGCATCTGTCAAAAGTGAAAAACCAAAAACAAGATTAAAAGTTGGAGAGAACCTGTCAGGCAAGGTGGCTCACACCTGTAATCCCAGCACTTTGGGAGGCTGAGGCGGGTGGATCACGAGGTCAAGAGATGGAGACAGGCCGGGAGCGGTGGCTCAAGCCTGTAATCCCAGCACTTTGGGAGGCCGAGACGGGCGGATCACGAGGTCAGGAGATCGAGACCATCCTGGCTAACACGGTGAAACCCCATCTCTACTAAAAATACAAAAACTAGCCGGGCGAGGTGGCCAGCGCCTGTAGTCCCAGCTACTCCGGAGGCTGAGGCAGGAGAATGGCGTAAACCCGGGAGGCGGAGCTTGCAGTGAGCTGAGATCCGGCCACTGCACTCCAGTCCGGGCGACAGAGCCAGACTCCGCCTCAAAAAAAAAAAAAAAAAAAAGGTTGGAGAAAACCTATATCTTTATGGAAATAAAGAATATTCCTGGCCGGGCGTGGTGTCTCATACCTGTAATCCCAGCACTTTGGGAGGCCAAGGCATGTGGATCACGAGGTCAGGAGATGGAGACCATCCTGGCTTCGGTGAAACCCCATCCCTACTAAAAACAATACAAAAAAAATTAGCCAGGCATGGTGGCGGGCACCTATAGTCCCAGCTACTCCAGAGGCTGAGGCAGGAGAATGGCGTGAACCCGGGAGGCAGAGCTTGCCGTTAGCGAGATCGCGCCACTGCACTCCAGCCTAGGCGACAGAGTGAGACTCCGTCTCAAAAAAAAAAAAGAATATTCCTACAAGATTGTTATGAAAAAAGCTTCTATTGAAGACACCACGTGAAAAAATAAATGACTCTGCCAAGGTCAATAGTGAGAAGAAAAAATAAATGATATTTCACTTCACTTAATCACATTATCTATCTGGCCTCTGTAGGCTCCAAAGTAGAGTGGGGGCTTGATATAGAATAGGGGTGGGGTGGGTGAGGAGAGGGGCCAGTGAGAGTCTCCTGGGGAATATCAGAATTTACAAGCAGGTGGAGGAGCTGGAAAAGGAGCCTGAGAAACAGCACAGCAATAGGAGAAAAATCAAGAGCAAGTCACACCAGCAAAGCTAAAGAAGACAGAGATTAAGGATAAGCAGTTCCCACAAAAGATGGTACAGTAAAGGCATGTTTACTCCTTCCTCTCCTAAATACACCAAAATTACCAGTAAAATTAGTAGTAGAAAAGAAGATTTTATCTGCAATGAAAATAGAAAATGGCTACAGCCCAGATCATTGACCATAAGAAATATCTGCCAAGTGTAATAAAAATTGGAACCAAAACAAGGGAGGTCACCTAGAGCAGATCCCTGCTCTGCTCCAGGTGACCTAGTAAAGGAATTAAGAATCCTTTACTAGCATAGTGAAAACTAGGGGCTTGGGGGGTCATGGAAGAAGTAGAGAACACCCCTCAGCAAGAACCCAGTGTGCACAGCAGCAGGGAGGCAGGGCTGATGACAGGCCAGTGTGGATGCCTCCTTTATTTTCCCCCTTCCAGACTGGAGAAAATGGCATGGAGAGACGCAAAGGGAGGAGGGTGGGCCCACACAAGCAATTTTACCGCTGCTGAGTCTGTTGAATACAGGTAATTAAACAGCAAATACCTAAATGAAATCTACCTATAAGCCCTGACAGCCACAGGGAGCTGAGGTGCTTTTCCAAAAGTGACGTGGAGGAAGGGGGATGCAAAAAAGAGGGAGAGAGAAGTCATCGAGCAGAGAAAATGTCAGCTTGGTTCTTGGTTAGCTACAACATGATTGAGTCAGAACTGCCAATTCCCTCTAAAAAATTCCCCCTTTATTTGAGAGCTATTTTTTTTTTTTTTTTTGAGAGCTAAGTTGCAGAATAAGCAAATAAATCTGAATTAATACATATGAACAAAAACCACTCCCCAATGAAAAGGGAAAAATAATAGCAAACAAATGACAGATGATCAAAAAACACTTCAGAAAAAGTTACCCCAGCATTCTCTGTAGAATTCCAAATAAATTATGTAGCTGTCCCATCATAAAGGACGGGGAACAGAACTCCCCACTCCTTAAGCATGGACTGCTTATAGTAACTTCCTTCCTAAGAGTGCAGTATGGAAGGGACAGCGAGCAAATTTGTAGCGGGGAAATCTAATAAACAGTACATTGGGCAGGTGATCAAAGTCAGCATCAACAGTCATAAATCATGCTAATATGGCCAGCTGTGGGGGCTCACACCTGTAATCCCAGCACTTTGGGAGGCCGAGGAGGGCGGATCATGAGTTCAGGGGTTGGATACCAGCCTGGCTAACATGGTGAAACTCTGTCTCTACTTAAAAAAAAAATACAAAAAAAATTAGCTGGGTGTGGTGGCAGGCACCTGTAATCCCAGCTACGCAGGAGAATCATTTGAACCCGGGAGACGGGGGTTGCAGTGAGCCAAGATGGCGCCATTGCACTCCAGCCTGGGCGACAGGGTAAGACTCCATTTCAAAAAATAAAAACTAAAAAAAAAAAATCATGGTAATACAATGTGACGAGAATGGCACTCTGAGATCTTCCTTCCCAAAAGCAATAATCCCTGTATAATCATGAGAAAAACATCTGACAAATTCCAGTAGGGGGCATCCTATAATACTCTTACCAGTACTCCTCAAAACTTCAAGGTCATCAAAATCGAGGAAAGTCTGAGAAACTGTAACAGCCAAGAGGAGCCTAGCAGACATGAAAACTAAAGGTAACGTGGCATTCTGGAGGAGGCCCTGGAACAGGAAAATGACATTAGGTAAAAACTAAGGAAATCTAAATAAATTATGGACTTTAGTCAATAGTAATGTATCAACATCACTTCCATGATTGTAACAAATGTTCCATCCTAATGTAGACATTAATAATGGGGAAACTGTGTAGGAGCTGTATGGGAATTCTCTGTACTATATGCTCAATTTTTCTGTAAATCTAAAACTGTCCTATAAAAATAAAGTCTATTTTTAGAAAGTTATTCCAGCAAGCAAAAGAAATTGTCAGACATATTTTTTCTATACTTGCAAAAGTTAAAGAAAGCATGGACTTTTTCAAAAAAAGATACAAGGGAAAATAACAGATGCATATTTTTAAAAAGAGAGAAAAAAGTGATGTGGTAGAACTTAACTGAGAAATTGGAAATAACAGGAAAGCCACCATAAAAATGAAAAATTCATTATAGAAACAGCAAGAAGTCAAATACATACTATGAAAACATAGATAGTACATGGAGGCCAGTCTTGAAAAAAATCACCCAAAACAAAATGGAAAAGTGCAAAGGGATAAAAGTGATTGCAGAGACGCTGATGAGAATGGATCGAGATACAACAGATACATGATTGGTGTTTTGAAAAAAGAATATAACAACTAGAATGGGAAAGTATTCAAAGATATGGTTGAGTATGTGTACGGTGGCTCACGCCTGTGATCCCAGCTCTTTGGGAGACCAAAGCAGGCAGATCACCTGAGGTCAGGAGTTCAAGATCAGCCTGGCCGACATGGTGAAACCCCATCTCTACTAAAAGTACAAAGATTAGCCAGGTGTGGTGGTGCATACCTGTAATCCCAGCTACTCCAGAGGCTGAGAGAGGAGAATTGCTTGAACCTGGGAGGCGGAAGTTGCAGTGAGCCAAGATCATGCCACCGCACTCCAGCCTGAGCGACAGAATGAGACTCTGTCCCCGCCACCAAAATATATATATATTTTTTTAATATATATTTATGTATTTTATATATATTTCTATTGTAACAGGACAAGCCACAGACAAAACTCCTCAGACACTGGATTAAAGAAGGAAGTTTTTATTTGGCCGGGAGCATCTTAAGAGCCGAGCTCCCCGAAGACAGAGTTCCTGGCCCTTTTAAGGGCTTACAACTCTAAGGGGTTCCACGTGAAAGGGTCGTGATAGATGGAGAGCACATGTGGTTACAGTGGGGGGTTAATCTTTTAACCTCAGGCCTGGTCATCAGTGGCGCCGGCTGGTCTTGCCACTGACTTCATTCCTGTTGTTTTTCAGCTTTTACTTCCTCCTCCTCTTCAGAGACAGGAGATAGTAAGAGAAATAGCTTCTCTCCCCAATATATATATTTATAAATATATATGGTTGAAGAAAATTTCTGTCAAATAAATGAACTGAAATCTTTAGATAAAAGGGCACTCTTACAGGAAAATAATGACAAAGAACCATCAACACTGAAGCCAATCCTGGAGATCCCAAATAACAAGGATAATGTAAAGAATATGGGACAGTGGTTTCCTTCCCAAGAGTGTGCCGAGGCTTGGGTACGAGGGCCTATTTCTCTTCAGCTCCAGTTCACCCCACAGACCCGAGGGCGGGCCTCGCCATCAGGACCCAGTGGCCATGTCCTGTGCGAGCTGCGATGGTCATTGTCCTCCAGAACAGGGATGGAGAAAATACCAGCCCAGGAAGCAGCAGGATCACCAAGGGTTCAATTTCAGTTTTTGGAGACCCAGTTTAAGAGTCTGACTCCAGAGCCTCACTTTGTGCAGGCCACCGACATGGAACAGGGACTCACTAGGGCTCCACCTGTTCCCCAGGTGCCTGCTCTTCCCCATGAGGAAAGCCCAGGAGATCAGGCAGCTGTGCTCCTGACAGTCAGGTACCAGCAGTTTGTGACATTTGAGGATGTGGCTGTGCACCTTACTCAGAGGAATGGGGATACCTGGGCCCTGTTCAGAGGGACCCCTACGGAGATGTGAGGTTAGAGAATTACGGGAATGTGGTCCGACCGGGCATACTTCTCCACCTTCCCTCCACCAGATTCATAGTGTGAATTTTTGCCTGGCACTGAGTCATACCCAGGCAAGTGCTTTCTCTGGAGAAACTTGCAGTCCTTACAGCAAGAATCTGCAAGAGATGGCCCAAGTATTACCTGCTCGTAAACTCCTTTTCCACGATTGTGAGATACTAAACTTGACTGATGCAATAGATGTCCCCTAGGATGCCACCACTATGTAAAATCGCAGCTGCTCGAATTACCTTTGTTAAATTTCTAGTATCAGAGTCCAAGGAAGCCCTCTGCTGCAACCAGATGCACTTTGAACCCAGTTTATTCAGAAACCATGGTTGGTGGTCATCTTCTACTTGTGTTCTGAGAAACCACAAAGTTCAACTTCAGCTCTTCAGTTATGATCTTGTCATATTGTTTTAGAATGTGAAACATATGCTGTGTGCCCCTCCTTTTATGTAGTGAATACAACCTGCCCCTTATGATGGCTAACTCCCTGGGACCCCTGGGCTTTCCTCACATTTAACACTCTGGTTTTCTCCTTCCTGAAGTCCCTGTGGCCCTCTTCAGGGTCCTACCTTCCTCCTCTTTATTCTTTGTAGTTCTGTACAGATTGATACACTTTTATCACCTTTTCTGATTAAATGTTCCTTAGTCTTTCTTTGATGGAGGGGAGAAGGGAGGAGAAAGAAGTTAAATTTTATTTGGGGGCATCAAAACAAATGTCTACTTAATAACTTTGTAAACTGTGAAGTGATATATATAATTGTAAAGTACTATTAGTTTTACCTAATAATTACAGAGTGTTCAACAGTTAAAGAAAAAAAAAAAAAAGAACGCTGGCTCACGCCTGTAATCCCAGCACTTTGGGAGGCTGAGGCAGGAGGATGGCTTGAGACCAGGAGTTCAAGACCAACCTGAGCAACATAATGAGACACTGTCTTTACAAAAAAAAAAAAAGAAGAAGAAGAAAAATGTCATAGAAAACCAAGCAGAGAGGCCGGGTGTGGTGGTTCACGTCTGCAATCCCAGCACTTTGGGAGGCTGAAGCAGGCAGATCACAAGGTCAGGAGATCAAAACCATCCTGGCTAACACGGTAAAACCCCGTCTCTACTAAAAATACAAAAAATTAGCTGGGCGAGGTGGCGGGCGCCTGTAGTCCCAGCTACTCGGGAGGCTGAGGCAGGAGAATGGCTTGAACCAGGGAGGTGGAGCTTGCAGTGAGCTGAGATCTTGCCATTGCACTCCAGCCTGGGCAACAGAGCAAGACTCTGTCTCAACAAAAAAAAAAGAGAGAGCTAATTTCCTCATCTTCCTCTGGAAATGTTAACTGTTTATTAGTTTGCAAAGTTGGCAAATCAGGAAAAATAAACTATAATGGTTAACTTTATCTGTGAACTTGCCTGGGCCATGGGGTGCGCAGTTATTGATTAAACATTATTCTCAGTGGGTCTATGAGATTGTTTCTGGGTGAGAGTCCCATTTGAATCAGTAGACTGAGTAAAGCAGATTGCCCTCTGCAATGTGGGTGAGGCTCATCCAATCCACCGAAGACATGAATCAAACAAAAAGTTAAATGAAGGAGAATTTATTCTCTGCCTATCTTCATGCTGGAACATCAGTATTCTCCTGCCTTTGGACTTGGACTTGAACTAGAACTTACACCATCAGCTTTCCCTGTTCTCTAGTTTTCTGACTGCAAATCTTGGAACCTCTCGGCCCTCATAATTACATGATTGTGTGAACCAATTTCATTTTTTTTCCTTTTTACTTTTTTTTAGAGACACTCTGTTGCCTAAGCTAGAGTGCAATGACTCATTGTAACTTCAAGCTCCTGGACTCAAGTGATTCAGCTGCCGCTCAGCCTCCCAAGTAGCTGAACTACAGGTACACACCACCAGACCTGGCTAGTTTCTTTTTTTTTTTTTTCTTAGAGACAAGTTCTCACTGCCTTGCCCAGGCTGGTCCTACACTCCTGGTCTCAAGCAATCCTCCTGTCTCAGCCTCCCTAAGCATAACCTTCGCCTCCTGGGTTCAAGCAATTCTGGTGCCTCAGCCTCCTGAGTAGCTGCAACTATAGGCGCCCGGCACCACGCCCAACTAACTTTTGTGTTTTTAGTAGAGACGGGGTTTCACCATGCTGGTCAGGCTGGTCTCGAATTCCTGACCTCAGGTGATCCGCCTGCCTTGGCCTCCCAAAGTGCTGGGATTTACAGGCGTGAGCCACCTCGCCCAGACTTTTATTGTTGTTTTAAAGTATACTCCTTTTAGTTATATATTTTTTTAAGTTAACTGTAAAACAGCCTTAAGCAGGTCCTTCAGGAGGTATTTCAGAAGAAGGCATTGTTATCATAGGAGATGACAGCTCTATACATGTTATTGCACCTGAGTGGGATAAGACGTGGTGGTAGAAGACAGTGATATTGATGATCTTGACCCTAGGCTAATGTGTTTGTATCTTAGATTAAAAAAAAAAAAAGCTTAAAAAGAAAAAAAATCTAAAAGTTAAAAAAGAATAGGACAAGGATATAAAGAAAGAACATATTTTTGTACAGCTGTACAATGTTTGTGTTTTAAGCTATTATTACAAGAGTCAAAAAGTTGAAAAAAATTAGAAGTGCATAAAATAGTTACAGTAGCCTATGTATGCTAATTTATTATTATACAAAGAAAAATACTTTTTATATACTTTATAAAAAATACTTTTTAATACTTTGTGTGCCTAAGTGTACAGTGTTTGTAAACTTTACTGTACTATTCAGTTATGTCCTAGGCCTTCACGTTCACTTGCCACTTACTGACTCACCCAAAGCAACTTCCACTCCTGCAAGCTCCATTCAGGGTAAGTGTCCTATACAGATATATCACTTTTTACCATTTTTTAGTATTATTATTTTTTGTAGAGATGGGGTCTCCTTATGTTGCCCAGGCTGGTCTCAAACTCCTGGCCTCAAGCTGTTCTCCCACCTCGGCCTCCTGAAGGCCTGGGATGACAGGAGTAAGCCACCTCAACCAGCTGTGTTTTATCTTTCATACTGTATTTTTACTGTACCTTTTCTATGTTTAGATACACACATACTTACCATTACAATTGTATTACAAGTGCCTACAGTATTCAGTACAAAAATATTGCAAATTAAAAATAAAATTATAAGCCCTCCAAATGACTGAAGGGACCATCTCTTGGCTAAGGGGACCCCAAAGTAGCCTGGAAAACTGAGTTCTCAGGGCCAGGCACTATGGTTCATGCCTGTAATCCCAGTAGTTTGGAAGGCTGAGGTGGGAGGATCACCTGGGGCCACAAGTTCGAGACCAGCGTAAGCAACATAGCAAGACCCAGCATCTACTCCCACAAAAAAAAAAAAATTTTTTTTAATTGGCCATGCATGGTGGCACACACCTGTAGTCCCAACTACTCAGGAAACTGAAGTCATAGGACCACTTAAGCCTAAGAGTTTGAGGCTGTAGTGAGCTATGAGCACACCACTGTACTCCAGACTATGTGACAGAGCCAGACTCTGTCTCAAAAAGAAAAAAGAAAAGAAGAAGAAAGAAGAAAGATGAAGAAGGAGAGGGAGGGAGGGAGGGAGGGAGGAAGGAAGGAAGGAGGGAAGGAAGGAAGGAAGGAAGGAAGGAAGGAAGGAAGGAAGGAAGGAAGGAAGGAAGGAAGGGAGGGAGGGAAGGATCAGACACATATCAACAAATGACCTGATGCTTCCCTTGATTCTTTGCCTGATACAAGACCGCTGATCAGAAAGTGGCTCTGGACATTCTATGGAGAATGCACAGTGAGGGTTTTCATGTCCTCTGCTTCATCTTTTGATGTGAGAGGGTTGAAAACTCCACCCTTGGATTATAGTAACCCTGCCATTTTTTTTAACGTGGGTCCCATGGAAAAGTATGAAGCTCAATTGCGCATGCACATGTTTCACCTTTTATAACTATTCATCACTCTTCCTATAGCTTATTGAGTACATCTATTTGGCCACCCTACTCAGCATAAATTTCTGTTCCCTTTGTCCGTCCCTCGAGGTGTCTGTTTCTGGATTCTGTTTGGAGGCTACGCTTCTCAGCATCAGAATGGTCATCCTGCAGTCTGCAGCCCTTTATGAGAAGTAAAGCTCTACTTTTCAGATTTATGAACTCTTCATTTTTCAGTTGACAAAATGCTGTAAATGTTTGTAGCCTAGGTGCAATAGGCTATACTCTTTATATTAGGAGTATAGTAGGCTATGCCATCTAGGTTTGTATAAGGGCATTCTATGGTGTTTGCACAATGAATTTCTCCAACAATGCATTTCTCAGAACATACCTCTGTCATTAAATAAGGCATGACTATACATATTGACTATATATATATATATATATATATATCTCATACTGGTTCTGTTTCTCTAAAGAACTCAAGCTAAGAGAGGCTTTTGGTACCAAAAGTGCTTCTGTATTAACAAAATGTTAAGAATGAATTTTCTTTCTTTCTTTCTTCCTTTTTTAAGAGACACAGCCTTGCTCTGTCATCCAAGCTGGAGTTCACTGCAGCATCAAACTCCTGGGCTCAAGCCATCCTCCCACCTCAGCCTCCCAAGTAGCTGGGACTACAAATATGTGCCCTGGCTAATTTTTTATTTTTTGTAGAGACAAGGGTCTCACTATGTCGCCCAGGCTGGTTTCAAACTTCTGGCCTCAAGAGAGCTTCCTTCCTCAGCCTCCTAAAGTGCTGGGGTTACAGACATGAGCCACTGTGCCTATCAGGACAAATTTTCTGGATGATTCTGAGTTTTCTGGAATTGGATCTCTAATCTGATTAGATTTAAAGATGCTAATAACTCAATTTCCCATGGTAAAGAGAACACTGATAATCCATGGTGTGCTCTGGCAATAGGGGTAAGCAAAATATCTCTATCAAAGTAACTCCTCATTAACCACTTACAAGAAACAAGGAGCTGAGTGACTGTGCACATGATACTTTCAAACATTTTTGGAAAACTGACTAATATAATGAATGTCCCATGGTTAGCAGGTGTATGCAAACCTACCATCAAAGACCAAGAAGAAAGCTGAGAAGCCAAAAAAAAAAAAAAAAAAGAGAGATTGACAAGTCCAGTTTCTCAAAGAGAAACATTTAAAAGGGACATCTGAACAGAAGCATAGTCTCAGGTGGCTTCCGTGGATTTCTGTGCCATTCCTTCCAAGCACCAGGGCTTGTAAACCATAGGGAAGGAATGTGTAGGACAATTGAAGTTCACCCCTCAGGGAAAGGCAAGAATGCTATATGAGTCTGCTTAAGGGCAAGACTTACGGTCAGGGTTGTTTTGATCTGAAAATAGACTTTACAGTAACAGTATAGCTAAAGTAGGCTGGGCAAGGTGGCTCATGCCTGTAATCCTAGCACTTTGGGAAGCCAAGGCGGGCAGATCACCTGAGATCAGGAGTTCAAGACCAGCCTGGCCAACATGGTTAAACCCCGTCTCTACTAAAAAAAAAAATACAAAAACTTAGCTGGGCATGGTGGTGCATGCCTGCAACCCCAGTTGCTTCAGAGGCTGAGGCAGGAGAATCACTTGAACCTGGGAGGCAGAGGTTGCAGTGAGCCAAGATCATGCCACTGCACTCCAGCCTAGGTGACAAAGTGAGACTCCATCAAAAAAAAAAGGAAAAAATAGTATAGATAAAATCAAAATCATAACAGC
>NW_022320448.1:0-14630 GCF_002776525.5 Piliocolobus tephrosceles
AAAGGAAAGGAAAAAAAGAAAAGAAAAGGAAAGGAAAAAAAGAAAAGGCAATCCTGGGCAGGCACAGTGGTTCATGCCTGTAATCCCAGTACTTTGGGAGACCGAGGCAGGTGGATCACCTGAGGTCAGGAGTTCAAGACCAGCCTGGCCAACATGGTGAAACCCTGTCTCTACCAAAAATATAAAAAATTAGCTGGGCGTAGTAGTGTGTGCCTGAAATCCCAGCTACTTGGTAGACGGAGGTAGGAGAATGGCTTGAACCCAGGAGGCAGAGGTTGCAGTGAGCCGAGATCACACAGCTGCACTTCAGCCTGGGAGACAGAGTGAGACTCTGTCAAGAAAGAGAGAAAGAGAGAGGGAGGGAGGGAGGAAGGAAGGAAGGAAGAAAGAAAGAAAGCAAAGCAAAGAAAAGCAAGGAAAAGAATAAAAGGAAAAGAGAAAGAAAGAGAGAGAGAGAAAGAAAAGAAAGAAAGAAAGAAAGAAAGAAAGAAAGAAAGAAAGAAAGAAAGAGAAAGAAAGAAAAGAAAGAGAAAGAAAGAAAAGAAAAGAAAGGAAGAAAAGAAAAGAAAGCAAGCAGGCAGTCCTGCATCTGTCCAGTCCTCTTGGGACGTTCACTCTTAGAACCCAGAAGCCATGCAGTGAAGAAGCCCAGACCATGTCCTGGGGTTCTGGTTGAGCCCCCACTGAGGTTGCAGCTGTCAATCAGCATTAATTCAGCACCAGACATCTGAGTGAAGACCTTTTCAAGATGACTCCAGCCCCTTCTGACTGCAGCTGCAGAAGACGCTCTAAGTGAGAACCATCTCTCAGCCTTGTGAGCACCCAGAACCGTGAGAGATAATTCTTCAAAATGAATGTTTTTGTTTTAAGCACCAAATTGTAGGGCAGTTTCATTATTCAGAAATAGATTGGACCGTTCTTTGTCACACACTTTGCAACTCTTTCTCTGGGAAGAGCTTCAGTCTTTTTTGAATTCAGTGTCCAAGTTAGAGGGCTTAAAGATCACTTTACGGGAAGCTGCATTTCCTGCTGCTATTCCTAGAAAGCTCTACGAGCTGCATTCTTATTTCCTTCCCTTTTGAAAATCCTTCCAAGCACGCTACGCTGGCTCAGGGCATCTCTTCACCTTACGCCTTGCCAAAGCTGACTAGTATTCTCAAAATCTTCAGTGGCCTCTGAGCCTCTGCTTCCATTCCTGAACGCCCGTGTTGCAGATGTACCCGGAAGCAGGTGCTGAGTCCCTGGACTAGTCAGGCAGGCTCACTTCAATAACAAATACATCTAAAAACTATTTTGGCTCAAATATAATGGAAGTGTTTGTTGTTTTTTGGTTTTTGGTTTTTTTCTTAATACAGACAGGGTCTTGCTATGTTGCCCAGGCTGGTGTCCATCTCCTGGGCTCCAGCAATGTCCCTGCTTCCGCTTCCCAAAGTGCTGGGATTACAGGCATGAGCCACTGCACCTGCCGTGGAAGTGTATGGTTCCCACATAAAGTGTCCAAAACGGTTCCGGATGGTCAGTGGGGCTCACCCCTTACAGACCCAGGAGGACAGCAAAGGCCCTGCAATCCTCAGCCCATTCCTCCCAGGGTCACGATGAGAAAAGAACATTGACAGTCACACAGTAAGAGGTTTGTATGGGCCAGGCCTACATGTGGCCCACATAACTTCGACTCATATTCTCTTGGCTGGAACCCAACCACAGGCCACACCTAACCACAGGGTGTGTGCACAGAAACATGAGAGAATTAGGATTTGGTGAGCAGCTAGTGGCCTCTTCCACAAACTCCAAGTATAATACATATCTTTCCAGCCTGTAGGTGCACCTGGGGTCCTATTAACGTTTCTCTGGCTCTCTTCTTCCACCCACTTAGGCTCTCCAGCCCCATGTTCATAAACACGTCTGTCTGCGAGCACCCAGCACCTTCCACACCATATGGTGAGGACCAGAACACCCCAGCAATGCCATCCCCTGGTGGGACGCCCCTGCCACTACAGAGAAGCCCACAAGTACTAAAACTGCACAGAAATGTAGCGTGAGGAAAGGAATGGAGAGGAGGAAAACACTTCCTTTTATTTTTTGGTTACTCTTTTTAGGGAGCATCAAGGCAGTGTGAAAGTGCTCCCAATGCCTTTCTGAGTTTTCAGTGACATGATTCCTGTACTTTTTACATATGGTCTGCAGGATCCAAACATGAATTCATCAGGGTCGAGGTGAACATCAAATCAGGGGACATGCACAGGGCAGTAATATGATTTCAATCAGTCAGCCAATACTCATTGAGTATCTACAGTCGGGCCAGGCTCTGTGCTTACCCTATACGGTATAAACAAAATGGACACAATCCTGGCCCTCCCAGAGTTACAGTGCAGTGCAGGAGAGCCATATGTCAACTCTGACCCTGAGATTTCTGTTACTGAGTTGAGCGTATCATGCCAAGTGCCTTCTTCTCTTTGGGTGAGTTCTTTCCCAAGAGTCTCCTGGTGCAAATAGATTACTCATAATCCCAGCTCACCCCTTCACAAGGGAGAGCAGAGATATGCAAATCCCAAGTCGCCACCCTCAGCCTCCCACCACGTAGGTGAAGCCGTCAGAAAGGAAGGCCACTGAGATAAAACACATCAAACCAGAGGCTCTAAATGTGTGGCCTATGGCCAAACATGGCCAGCAAATCTATTTGGTTTGCCTTATGTAGTATTGACCTACGCAGCATTTTTTAAAGTGACTTGCAATTATCTTTTTGTTAATAATTTCGATTTTTATTTTAGATTAGGGGGTAAACGCGCAGGTTTGTTACATAGGTATACTGAATGATACATAGGTATACTGAATGATGCTCAGGTTTGGGGACAATTGATTCCATCACTGGGGTAGTGACCATAGTACCCAAAAGGTAGTTTTTCAACCCTTGTCTGCCTCCCTCCCCTCTCTAGCAGACCCCGATGTAATTCGAATATATGTCCCCACCAAATCTCATGTTGAATTATAATCTCCAATATTGGAAGTGGGGCCTGGTGGGAGGTGTTTGGATCATGACGGCGAATCCCTCATGAATGTCTTAGCGCCATCGCTTTGGTGATGAGTGAGTTCTTGCAAGATCTGGTGTTTTAAACGTGTGTGGCACCTCCCACTCTAACTCTCTGGCTCCTGCTCTGGTCAAGTGACATGCCTGCTCCTGCTTCACCTTCTGCCATGAGTAAAAGCTCCCTAAGGCCTCCCCAGAAGCTGGGCAAATACCAGCACCATGCCTGTACAGCCTGTAGAGCCAAGAGCCAATTAAACCTCTTTTCATTATAAATTTTCCAGTCTCAGGTATGACTTCATAGCAACACAAGAATAGCCTAACATAGCCAGGCATGGTGGTTCATGCCTGTAATCCCAGCACTTTGGGAAGCCGAGGCAGATGGATCACCTAAGGTCAGGGGTTCGAGATCAGCCTGACCAACATGGTGAAATCCCATCTCTACTAAAAATACAAAAATCAGCCAGGCGTGGTGGTGGGCACCTGTAATCCCAGCTACTCGGGAGGCTGAGGCAGGAGAATCGCTTGAACCCAGGAGGCAAAGGTTGCAGTGAGTCGAGATCATGCCACTGCATTCCAGCCCGGGTGACACAGTGACACTCCGTCTCAAAAAAAAAAAAAAAAAAAAGAATGGCCTAACATCCCAATGTCTATTGTTGCCATCTTTATATCCATGTTTACCCAATGCTTACCTGCCACTTATAAGTGAGAACATGCGATATTTGGTTTCAGTTTCTGTGTTATTCACTTAGGATAATGGCCTCCAGCTGCATCCACATTACTACAAAGATCATGATTTCATTCTTTTTTATGACTGCATAGTATTCCATGGTGCATATGTACCACATTTTCTTCATCCAGTTCACTGTTGATGGGCACCTAGGTTGATTCCACATCTTTACTATTGCTACACAGTATAATTAGTTGCCAAAACATTAAAAATGGAAAGTTATACACACACATACCCCTCCATATTTCCATTTTCTTTTGAAGAAAACAGAATATCTAGTGTGCAATTCTACATGGAACATACTCTGTAAGGTTTTCCATACTCTCCACCACTCCCTATTGTCCCTGACGCTGAGGTCAACAGTTATTATTTATCACTGTTTGTAGCAAAAGAGTAAAGAGAATTATGTTTATGACCTGCATCTGTCAAAAGTGAAAAACCAAAAACAAGATTAAAAGTTGGAGAGAACCTGTCAGGCAAGGTGGCTCACACCTGTAATCCCAGCACTTTGGGAGGCTGAGGCGGGTGGATCACGAGGTCAAGAGATGGAGACAGGCCGGGAGCGGTGGCTCAAGCCTGTAATCCCAGCACTTTGGGAGGCCGAGACGGGCGGATCACGAGGTCAGGAGATCGAGACCATCCTGGCTAACACGGTGAAACCCCATCTCTACTAAAAATACAAAAACTAGCCGGGCGAGGTGGCCAGCGCCTGTAGTCCCAGCTACTCCGGAGGCTGAGGCAGGAGAATGGCGTAAACCCGGGAGGCGGAGCTTGCAGTGAGCTGAGATCCGGCCACTGCACTCCAGTCCGGGCGACAGAGCCAGACTCCGCCTCAAAAAAAAAAAAAAAAAAAAGGTTGGAGAAAACCTATATCTTTATGGAAATAAAGAATATTCCTGGCCGGGCGTGGTGTCTCATACCTGTAATCCCAGCACTTTGGGAGGCCAAGGCATGTGGATCACGAGGTCAGGAGATGGAGACCATCCTGGCTTCGGTGAAACCCCATCCCTACTAAAAACAATACAAAAAAAATTAGCCAGGCATGGTGGCGGGCACCTATAGTCCCAGCTACTCCAGAGGCTGAGGCAGGAGAATGGCGTGAACCCGGGAGGCAGAGCTTGCCGTTAGCGAGATCGCGCCACTGCACTCCAGCCTAGGCGACAGAGTGAGACTCCGTCTCAAAAAAAAAAAAGAATATTCCTACAAGATTGTTATGAAAAAAGCTTCTATTGAAGACACCACGTGAAAAAATAAATGACTCTGCCAAGGTCAATAGTGAGAAGAAAAAATAAATGATATTTCACTTCACTTAATCACATTATCTATCTGGCCTCTGTAGGCTCCAAAGTAGAGTGGGGGCTTGATATAGAATAGGGGTGGGGTGGGTGAGGAGAGGGGCCAGTGAGAGTCTCCTGGGGAATATCAGAATTTACAAGCAGGTGGAGGAGCTGGAAAAGGAGCCTGAGAAACAGCACAGCAATAGGAGAAAAATCAAGAGCAAGTCACACCAGCAAAGCTAAAGAAGACAGAGATTAAGGATAAGCAGTTCCCACAAAAGATGGTACAGTAAAGGCATGTTTACTCCTTCCTCTCCTAAATACACCAAAATTACCAGTAAAATTAGTAGTAGAAAAGAAGATTTTATCTGCAATGAAAATAGAAAATGGCTACAGCCCAGATCATTGACCATAAGAAATATCTGCCAAGTGTAATAAAAATTGGAACCAAAACAAGGGAGGTCACCTAGAGCAGATCCCTGCTCTGCTCCAGGTGACCTAGTAAAGGAATTAAGAATCCTTTACTAGCATAGTGAAAACTAGGGGCTTGGGGGGTCATGGAAGAAGTAGAGAACACCCCTCAGCAAGAACCCAGTGTGCACAGCAGCAGGGAGGCAGGGCTGATGACAGGCCAGTGTGGATGCCTCCTTTATTTTCCCCCTTCCAGACTGGAGAAAATGGCATGGAGAGACGCAAAGGGAGGAGGGTGGGCCCACACAAGCAATTTTACCGCTGCTGAGTCTGTTGAATACAGGTAATTAAACAGCAAATACCTAAATGAAATCTACCTATAAGCCCTGACAGCCACAGGGAGCTGAGGTGCTTTTCCAAAAGTGACGTGGAGGAAGGGGGATGCAAAAAAGAGGGAGAGAGAAGTCATCGAGCAGAGAAAATGTCAGCTTGGTTCTTGGTTAGCTACAACATGATTGAGTCAGAACTGCCAATTCCCTCTAAAAAATTCCCCCTTTATTTGAGAGCTATTTTTTTTTTTTTTTTTGAGAGCTAAGTTGCAGAATAAGCAAATAAATC
Organism: Piliocolobus tephrosceles; assembly: GCF_002776525.5. Classification (NCBI taxonomy): domain Eukaryota; kingdom Metazoa; phylum Chordata; class Mammalia; order Primates; family Cercopithecidae; genus Piliocolobus; species Piliocolobus tephrosceles. Next base: position 6,059 of record NW_022320448.1, read on the forward strand.
TGAATTAATACATATGAACAAAAACCACTCCCCAATGAAAAGGGAAAAATAATAGCAAACAAATGACAGATGATCAAAAAACACTTCAGAAAAAGTTACCCCAGCATTCTCTGTAGAATTCCAAATAAATTATGTAGCTGTCCCATCATAAAGGACGGGGAACAGAACTCCCCACTCCTTAAGCATGGACTGCTTATAGTAACTTCCTTCCTAAGAGTGCAGTATGGAAGGGACAGCGAGCAAATTTGTAGCGGGGAAATCTAATAAACAGTACATTGGGCAGGTGATCAAAGTCAGCATCAACAGTCATAAATCATGCTAATATGGCCAGCTGTGGGGGCTCACACCTGTAATCCCAGCACTTTGGGAGGCCGAGGAGGGCGGATCATGAGTTCAGGGGTTGGATACCAGCCTGGCTAACATGGTGAAACTCTGTCTCTACTTAAAAAAAAAATACAAAAAAAATTAGCTGGGTGTGGTGGCAGGCACCTGTAATCCCAGCTACGCAGGAGAATCATTTGAACCCGGGAGACGGGGGTTGCAGTGAGCCAAGATGGCGCCATTGCACTCCAGCCTGGGCGACAGGGTAAGACTCCATTTCAAAAAATAAAAACTAAAAAAAAAAAATCATGGTAATACAATGTGACGAGAATGGCACTCTGAGATCTTCCTTCCCAAAAGCAATAATCCCTGTATAATCATGAGAAAAACATCTGACAAATTCCAGTAGGGGGCATCCTATAATACTCTTACCAGTACTCCTCAAAACTTCAAGGTCATCAAAATCGAGGAAAGTCTGAGAAACTGTAACAGCCAAGAGGAGCCTAGCAGACATGAAAACTAAAGGTAACGTGGCATTCTGGAGGAGGCCCTGGAACAGGAAAATGACATTAGGTAAAAACTAAGGAAATCTAAATAAATTATGGACTTTAGTCAATAGTAATGTATCAACATCACTTCCATGATTGTAACAAATGTTCCATCCTAATGTAGACATTAATAATGGGGAAACTGTGTAGGAGCTGTATGGGAATTCTCTGTACTATATGCTCAATTTTTCTGTAAATCTAAAACTGTCCTATAAAAATAAAGTCTATTTTTAGAAAGTTATTCCAGCAAGCAAAAGAAATTGTCAGACATATTTTTTCTATACTTGCAAAAGTTAAAGAAAGCATGGACTTTTTCAAAAAAAGATACAAGGGAAAATAACAGATGCATATTTTTAAAAAGAGAGAAAAAAGTGATGTGGTAGAACTTAACTGAGAAATTGGAAATAACAGGAAAGCCACCATAAAAATGAAAAATTCATTATAGAAACAGCAAGAAGTCAAATACATACTATGAAAACATAGATAGTACATGGAGGCCAGTCTTGAAAAAAATCACCCAAAACAAAATGGAAAAGTGCAAAGGGATAAAAGTGATTGCAGAGACGCTGATGAGAATGGATCGAGATACAACAGATACATGATTGGTGTTTTGAAAAAAGAATATAACAACTAGAATGGGAAAGTATTCAAAGATATGGTTGAGTATGTGTACGGTGGCTCACGCCTGTGATCCCAGCTCTTTGGGAGACCAAAGCAGGCAGATCACCTGAGGTCAGGAGTTCAAGATCAGCCTGGCCGACATGGTGAAACCCCATCTCTACTAAAAGTACAAAGATTAGCCAGGTGTGGTGGTGCATACCTGTAATCCCAGCTACTCCAGAGGCTGAGAGAGGAGAATTGCTTGAACCTGGGAGGCGGAAGTTGCAGTGAGCCAAGATCATGCCACCGCACTCCAGCCTGAGCGACAGAATGAGACTCTGTCCCCGCCACCAAAATATATATATATTTTTTTAATATATATTTATGTATTTTATATATATTTCTATTGTAACAGGACAAGCCACAGACAAAACTCCTCAGACACTGGATTAAAGAAGGAAGTTTTTATTTGGCCGGGAGCATCTTAAGAGCCGAGCTCCCCGAAGACAGAGTTCCTGGCCCTTTTAAGGGCTTACAACTCTAAGGGGTTCCACGTGAAAGGGTCGTGATAGATGGAGAGCACATGTGGTTACAGTGGGGGGTTAATCTTTTAACCTCAGGCCTGGTCATCAGTGGCGCCGGCTGGTCTTGCCACTGACTTCATTCCTGTTGTTTTTCAGCTTTTACTTCCTCCTCCTCTTCAGAGACAGGAGATAGTAAGAGAAATAGCTTCTCTCCCCAATATATATATTTATAAATATATATGGTTGAAGAAAATTTCTGTCAAATAAATGAACTGAAATCTTTAGATAAAAGGGCACTCTTACAGGAAAATAATGACAAAGAACCATCAACACTGAAGCCAATCCTGGAGATCCCAAATAACAAGGATAATGTAAAGAATATGGGACAGTGGTTTCCTTCCCAAGAGTGTGCCGAGGCTTGGGTACGAGGGCCTATTTCTCTTCAGCTCCAGTTCACCCCACAGACCCGAGGGCGGGCCTCGCCATCAGGACCCAGTGGCCATGTCCTGTGCGAGCTGCGATGGTCATTGTCCTCCAGAACAGGGATGGAGAAAATACCAGCCCAGGAAGCAGCAGGATCACCAAGGGTTCAATTTCAGTTTTTGGAGACCCAGTTTAAGAGTCTGACTCCAGAGCCTCACTTTGTGCAGGCCACCGACATGGAACAGGGACTCACTAGGGCTCCACCTGTTCCCCAGGTGCCTGCTCTTCCCCATGAGGAAAGCCCAGGAGATCAGGCAGCTGTGCTCCTGACAGTCAGGTACCAGCAGTTTGTGACATTTGAGGATGTGGCTGTGCACCTTACTCAGAGGAATGGGGATACCTGGGCCCTGTTCAGAGGGACCCCTACGGAGATGTGAGGTTAGAGAATTACGGGAATGTGGTCCGACCGGGCATACTTCTCCACCTTCCCTCCACCAGATTCATAGTGTGAATTTTTGCCTGGCACTGAGTCATACCCAGGCAAGTGCTTTCTCTGGAGAAACTTGCAGTCCTTACAGCAAGAATCTGCAAGAGATGGCCCAAGTATTACCTGCTCGTAAACTCCTTTTCCACGATTGTGAGATACTAAACTTGACTGATGCAATAGATGTCCCCTAGGATGCCACCACTATGTAAAATCGCAGCTGCTCGAATTACCTTTGTTAAATTTCTAGTATCAGAGTCCAAGGAAGCCCTCTGCTGCAACCAGATGCACTTTGAACCCAGTTTATTCAGAAACCATGGTTGGTGGTCATCTTCTACTTGTGTTCTGAGAAACCACAAAGTTCAACTTCAGCTCTTCAGTTATGATCTTGTCATATTGTTTTAGAATGTGAAACATATGCTGTGTGCCCCTCCTTTTATGTAGTGAATACAACCTGCCCCTTATGATGGCTAACTCCCTGGGACCCCTGGGCTTTCCTCACATTTAACACTCTGGTTTTCTCCTTCCTGAAGTCCCTGTGGCCCTCTTCAGGGTCCTACCTTCCTCCTCTTTATTCTTTGTAGTTCTGTACAGATTGATACACTTTTATCACCTTTTCTGATTAAATGTTCCTTAGTCTTTCTTTGATGGAGGGGAGAAGGGAGGAGAAAGAAGTTAAATTTTATTTGGGGGCATCAAAACAAATGTCTACTTAATAACTTTGTAAACTGTGAAGTGATATATATAATTGTAAAGTACTATTAGTTTTACCTAATAATTACAGAGTGTTCAACAGTTAAAGAAAAAAAAAAAAAAGAACGCTGGCTCACGCCTGTAATCCCAGCACTTTGGGAGGCTGAGGCAGGAGGATGGCTTGAGACCAGGAGTTCAAGACCAACCTGAGCAACATAATGAGACACTGTCTTTACAAAAAAAAAAAAAGAAGAAGAAGAAAAATGTCATAGAAAACCAAGCAGAGAGGCCGGGTGTGGTGGTTCACGTCTGCAATCCCAGCACTTTGGGAGGCTGAAGCAGGCAGATCACAAGGTCAGGAGATCAAAACCATCCTGGCTAACACGGTAAAACCCCGTCTCTACTAAAAATACAAAAAATTAGCTGGGCGAGGTGGCGGGCGCCTGTAGTCCCAGCTACTCGGGAGGCTGAGGCAGGAGAATGGCTTGAACCAGGGAGGTGGAGCTTGCAGTGAGCTGAGATCTTGCCATTGCACTCCAGCCTGGGCAACAGAGCAAGACTCTGTCTCAACAAAAAAAAAAGAGAGAGCTAATTTCCTCATCTTCCTCTGGAAATGTTAACTGTTTATTAGTTTGCAAAGTTGGCAAATCAGGAAAAATAAACTATAATGGTTAACTTTATCTGTGAACTTGCCTGGGCCATGGGGTGCGCAGTTATTGATTAAACATTATTCTCAGTGGGTCTATGAGATTGTTTCTGGGTGAGAGTCCCATTTGAATCAGTAGACTGAGTAAAGCAGATTGCCCTCTGCAATGTGGGTGAGGCTCATCCAATCCACCGAAGACATGAATCAAACAAAAAGTTAAATGAAGGAGAATTTATTCTCTGCCTATCTTCATGCTGGAACATCAGTATTCTCCTGCCTTTGGACTTGGACTTGAACTAGAACTTACACCATCAGCTTTCCCTGTTCTCTAGTTTTCTGACTGCAAATCTTGGAACCTCTCGGCCCTCATAATTACATGATTGTGTGAACCAATTTCATTTTTTTTCCTTTTTACTTTTTTTTAGAGACACTCTGTTGCCTAAGCTAGAGTGCAATGACTCATTGTAACTTCAAGCTCCTGGACTCAAGTGATTCAGCTGCCGCTCAGCCTCCCAAGTAGCTGAACTACAGGTACACACCACCAGACCTGGCTAGTTTCTTTTTTTTTTTTTTCTTAGAGACAAGTTCTCACTGCCTTGCCCAGGCTGGTCCTACACTCCTGGTCTCAAGCAATCCTCCTGTCTCAGCCTCCCTAAGCATAACCTTCGCCTCCTGGGTTCAAGCAATTCTGGTGCCTCAGCCTCCTGAGTAGCTGCAACTATAGGCGCCCGGCACCACGCCCAACTAACTTTTGTGTTTTTAGTAGAGACGGGGTTTCACCATGCTGGTCAGGCTGGTCTCGAATTCCTGACCTCAGGTGATCCGCCTGCCTTGGCCTCCCAAAGTGCTGGGATTTACAGGCGTGAGCCACCTCGCCCAGACTTTTATTGTTGTTTTAAAGTATACTCCTTTTAGTTATATATTTTTTTAAGTTAACTGTAAAACAGCCTTAAGCAGGTCCTTCAGGAGGTATTTCAGAAGAAGGCATTGTTATCATAGGAGATGACAGCTCTATACATGTTATTGCACCTGAGTGGGATAAGACGTGGTGGTAGAAGACAGTGATATTGATGATCTTGACCCTAGGCTAATGTGTTTGTATCTTAGATTAAAAAAAAAAAAAGCTTAAAAAGAAAAAAAATCTAAAAGTTAAAAAAGAATAGGACAAGGATATAAAGAAAGAACATATTTTTGTACAGCTGTACAATGTTTGTGTTTTAAGCTATTATTACAAGAGTCAAAAAGTTGAAAAAAATTAGAAGTGCATAAAATAGTTACAGTAGCCTATGTATGCTAATTTATTATTATACAAAGAAAAATACTTTTTATATACTTTATAAAAAATACTTTTTAATACTTTGTGTGCCTAAGTGTACAGTGTTTGTAAACTTTACTGTACTATTCAGTTATGTCCTAGGCCTTCACGTTCACTTGCCACTTACTGACTCACCCAAAGCAACTTCCACTCCTGCAAGCTCCATTCAGGGTAAGTGTCCTATACAGATATATCACTTTTTACCATTTTTTAGTATTATTATTTTTTGTAGAGATGGGGTCTCCTTATGTTGCCCAGGCTGGTCTCAAACTCCTGGCCTCAAGCTGTTCTCCCACCTCGGCCTCCTGAAGGCCTGGGATGACAGGAGTAAGCCACCTCAACCAGCTGTGTTTTATCTTTCATACTGTATTTTTACTGTACCTTTTCTATGTTTAGATACACACATACTTACCATTACAATTGTATTACAAGTGCCTACAGTATTCAGTACAAAAATATTGCAAATTAAAAATAAAATTATAAGCCCTCCAAATGACTGAAGGGACCATCTCTTGGCTAAGGGGACCCCAAAGTAGCCTGGAAAACTGAGTTCTCAGGGCCAGGCACTATGGTTCATGCCTGTAATCCCAGTAGTTTGGAAGGCTGAGGTGGGAGGATCACCTGGGGCCACAAGTTCGAGACCAGCGTAAGCAACATAGCAAGACCCAGCATCTACTCCCACAAAAAAAAAAAAATTTTTTTTAATTGGCCATGCATGGTGGCACACACCTGTAGTCCCAACTACTCAGGAAACTGAAGTCATAGGACCACTTAAGCCTAAGAGTTTGAGGCTGTAGTGAGCTATGAGCACACCACTGTACTCCAGACTATGTGACAGAGCCAGACTCTGTCTCAAAAAGAAAAAAGAAAAGAAGAAGAAAGAAGAAAGATGAAGAAGGAGAGGGAGGGAGGGAGGGAGGGAGGAAGGAAGGAAGGAGGGAAGGAAGGAAGGAAGGAAGGAAGGAAGGAAGGAAGGAAGGAAGGAAGGAAGGAAGGAAGGGAGGGAGGGAAGGATCAGACACATATCAACAAATGACCTGATGCTTCCCTTGATTCTTTGCCTGATACAAGACCGCTGATCAGAAAGTGGCTCTGGACATTCTATGGAGAATGCACAGTGAGGGTTTTCATGTCCTCTGCTTCATCTTTTGATGTGAGAGGGTTGAAAACTCCACCCTTGGATTATAGTAACCCTGCCATTTTTTTTAACGTGGGTCCCATGGAAAAGTATGAAGCTCAATTGCGCATGCACATGTTTCACCTTTTATAACTATTCATCACTCTTCCTATAGCTTATTGAGTACATCTATTTGGCCACCCTACTCAGCATAAATTTCTGTTCCCTTTGTCCGTCCCTCGAGGTGTCTGTTTCTGGATTCTGTTTGGAGGCTACGCTTCTCAGCATCAGAATGGTCATCCTGCAGTCTGCAGCCCTTTATGAGAAGTAAAGCTCTACTTTTCAGATTTATGAACTCTTCATTTTTCAGTTGACAAAATGCTGTAAATGTTTGTAGCCTAGGTGCAATAGGCTATACTCTTTATATTAGGAGTATAGTAGGCTATGCCATCTAGGTTTGTATAAGGGCATTCTATGGTGTTTGCACAATGAATTTCTCCAACAATGCATTTCTCAGAACATACCTCTGTCATTAAATAAGGCATGACTATACATATTGACTATATATATATATATATATATATATCTCATACTGGTTCTGTTTCTCTAAAGAACTCAAGCTAAGAGAGGCTTTTGGTACCAAAAGTGCTTCTGTATTAACAAAATGTTAAGAATGAATTTTCTTTCTTTCTTTCTTCCTTTTTTAAGAGACACAGCCTTGCTCTGTCATCCAAGCTGGAGTTCACTGCAGCATCAAACTCCTGGGCTCAAGCCATCCTCCCACCTCAGCCTCCCAAGTAGCTGGGACTACAAATATGTGCCCTGGCTAATTTTTTATTTTTTGTAGAGACAAGGGTCTCACTATGTCGCCCAGGCTGGTTTCAAACTTCTGGCCTCAAGAGAGCTTCCTTCCTCAGCCTCCTAAAGTGCTGGGGTTACAGACATGAGCCACTGTGCCTATCAGGACAAATTTTCTGGATGATTCTGAGTTTTCTGGAATTGGATCTCTAATCTGATTAGATTTAAAGATGCTAATAACTCAATTTCCCATGGTAAAGAGAACACTGATAATCCATGGTGTGCTCTGGCAATAGGGGTAAGCAAAATATCTCTATCAAAGTAACTCCTCATTAACCACTTACAAGAAACAAGGAGCTGAGTGACTGTGCACATGATACTTTCAAACATTTTTGGAAAACTGACTAATATAATGAATGTCCCATGGTTAGCAGGTGTATGCAAACCTACCATCAAAGACCAAGAAGAAAGCTGAGAAGCCAAAAAAAAAAAAAAAAAAGAGAGATTGACAAGTCCAGTTTCTCAAAGAGAAACATTTAAAAGGGACATCTGAACAGAAGCATAGTCTCAGGTGGCTTCCGTGGATTTCTGTGCCATTCCTTCCAAGCACCAGGGCTTGTAAACCATAGGGAAGGAATGTGTAGGACAATTGAAGTTCACCCCTCAGGGAAAGGCAAGAATGCTATATGAGTCTGCTTAAGGGCAAGACTTACGGTCAGGGTTGTTTTGATCTGAAAATAGACTTTACAGTAACAGTATAGCTAAAGTAGGCTGGGCAAGGTGGCTCATGCCTGTAATCCTAGCACTTTGGGAAGCCAAGGCGGGCAGATCACCTGAGATCAGGAGTTCAAGACCAGCCTGGCCAACATGGTTAAACCCCGTCTCTACTAAAAAAAAAAATACAAAAACTTAGCTGGGCATGGTGGTGCATGCCTGCAACCCCAGTTGCTTCAGAGGCTGAGGCAGGAGAATCACTTGAACCTGGGAGGCAGAGGTTGCAGTGAGCCAAGATCATGCCACTGCACTCCAGCCTAGGTGACAAAGTGAGACTCCATCAAAAAAAAAGGAAAAAATAGTATAGATAAAATCAAAATCATAACAGC
>NW_022320449.1:0-10345 GCF_002776525.5 Piliocolobus tephrosceles
TAATGGTGATAGTGGTGTTGGTAATGGTGGTGGTGATCATGGTAGTGGTGATGGTGGCATTGGTAATGATAATGATATCGATTGTGGTGATGGTGGTGATGGTGGTGATTGTGCTGGCATTGATGCTACTGGTAGTGTTGCTGATGTTGTTACTGGTAGTAGTGGTGATGGCAGTGATGGTAGCAGTGGGAGTGTGGTGGAGGCAATGGTGGTAGTAGGGACGATGTGGTGACAGTGAGCTGTTTATGCGATTTGAATCTTTTCTTTGCATCAGCTTAGATGCCTCCTTCTTCAAACTTACAAGGTTCCTATTAGCACTATAATTCAGGCCCCTGTAGCCAGTGCCTTGGCAGATATCTTAATATGCATTCCCTAGGGATTCTACTGGGAGAAATCTCGGAGGATACTCCAAGGGGATGAAAGGGAGGAAATTTCCATTTGCGTTGGTTCCTACCTTGCTCAGACTCCTTGCTGCCAGCTCTGGTCTGCATCTTGTAATATGGCTCGTGGCAGTAGTACTGGATACGTGCCTTGTAGGTGTTCACCCCCATTGTGGTGGTGTAACGGAAGGCACCATTAGGCAGGTTTCGGGGCTGCCCACAGTCCTTGACTTGGAGAGAACACAGGGCAGGGTGAGAGCTGAGAATGACTGTGCTGGAACTTCAGTGGGGAGAGTGTGAGTTGTCCACGCGCAGAGCAGGCTGAGAAGCTTAGAAAAGATAGTCAGTGGCGAGGGCCCTTGCAATGGACAGGAGTTGGGTGGTGTGAAATTCAGTTCTGGGTAGAGCCCATTCATCCCACTGAGATGAGGACTCACTGATTCCTGAGATGAGGGCTCACTGATTCCTGAGATGGGCCATAGGCATCAAAGGACAAGTCAGGGTGAGGGTCTCTTGGAAAGAGGCTTACTCTGGATGCCTCTTTCTCTCTTGGCCCAGGTCCTCAAGGCTGGAAGTGGGAAGTCCCCAGAGTCATATCCCTGAATTGTGACTTACTCTTGCATCTGGGCATGGCACGATGCCATGTGCCATCATCCTGGCAGACAGCTGTGAAGGAGTGCAGCAACTGGTTCCCCTGTTGAGCAGAGGACAGAGGTGTCATCAGTGCCAAGAGGCAATGCAGGTCCCCTTGCTGCCCTTCCCACACAGCAGTGGGAGGCAATACAAAGACATCTCTCACCTCCCCCATGGATGTGGCTCCTTCTTCCTTCTCCCCAGCCCATTGCAGACAGGAGCACTGAGCCACACCACAGCAGGTCAGAGCGGGACTAACTGATAGACCCGATCATCCTCTCTCTAGACTGTGGCCTGTTCCCACTGAGGTCCAATTGAATCCCACAATTTGTAATTTAAAAAATCACAAGCCACGTTTGAGTGTTTTTTGTATCAAAACAAAAGCCTGTGCTCCAGGGCAGAACCACGTTTCTCTGGCTGGAGTCCCCTACCTCCAGGCCTGCATCACTTTCTCTCTCCTGGGTTGCAGTTTTCCTAAGGACAGAGGCCTTCCCTAAAATCCTAGAGTCACCTCACCCCGTTGAAATGTGCTGGAGACGTTGATGTGTGTGAAGGGCTGTTGCTGTTGAGCAGGGACAAGACTAGGAAATGGCAGTCTTTGAAATGAAAAGTTACTGGACAATACGAATGAGTTTTACTAAGACCAAAAATCGGCCAGGTGCAGTGGCTCACGCCTGTAATCCCAGCACTTCCGGGGACCGAGATAGGCAGATCACTTGAGGCCAGGAGTTCGAGACAAGCCTGGGCAACATGGAGAAACCCTGTCTCTACTAAAAATACAATACTTAGCCAGGCGTGGTGGCACACGCCTGTAATTCCAACAACTCAGGTGGCTGAGGCACTTGAATAGCTTGAATCCAGGAGAATCACTTGAAATTGGGAGGCGGAGTTTAGAGTGAGCTGAGATCATGCCACTGCCTGGGTGACAGAGCAAGACTGTCTCTCAAAACTAAAATAAAAAGACCAAAAATCATTCCATAGAGTTAGTCCTGGGAAAGATTGCAAGAGAATGTGTATGAGAACTAGACCGTCTGAGTAAAATGTAGGTAATGTGAGAAACGGTGTGACTTGCTTTAAATTCTATGACGTGAATGACAAATGCAAAAGTAAGGGCAGTGGGTGGTGCAGGCAAGGGAAAGTTGTAATATGAGCAAAGAGTTTGTTAGTCTCCAGTCCTCTGGACCCAGGACACCCACCCAATTCTCCTGATGGAGATGGAAGCACCTTGGAGTAAAGAACAATGCATCAGATGAACTCGACTTGATGCAACATTCAAATGTGAGCTCCACAAAGGCTGTGTGACTATGTGGGTTTCTTTTTACTGAACCTTCCACATCTAGGACAGTGCCTGACAGCAGACCCCTAAAATGTGCATTAAATGAATTAACTGTGACTTAAGGACATGTCATAGGTCTCTTCTTTGATTCTGATTAAGTCTTCCGTGTGGACCTATTGAGCAACGAAGGGATGTCCAGTCTTGGGTCTCTGTCCAGAGACACAGAGAATTTTTAGTTTACCAGCTTTTGTGAGATTGATCCACGGATAAAACCATATTCCTTCCTGAATCTTCAGAGCTGAGGACAGGACGGTGGGCCCAGGGTGAGACCACCAACATGTGTAAAAGAGCCCTGGAGCAGGAGGCAGGAGATTGGGGTCCTAGTCCCTGCCGTAGAAAATCACTATGTGATGTTGATGAGTCACTACATCTCCACCCTGCCTTTCCAGTTCCTTCAGCTTTCTTGATTATTGGACCAGGGCAATAGTTCTTAAACTTGGCTGCACATTAGAATCACCTGGGTAGCTTTAAATAGTCTTGTTGCTCAGGTTCTACTCCAGATCAATGGAATGAGAGTCTCTGCTGGGGGCCCTTGACTTCAGTATTTATTTATTGATTGGTTTTTATTTTTTAGAGACAGAGTCTGGCTATATTGCTCAAGCTGGAGTGCAGTGGCTATTCACAGGGGCCTTGAATGATTGGGCTCAAGCAATCTTCCAGGATTGTAAACTCTGTTTTTTTGTTTTTGTTTTTTTTTTGAGACGGAGTCTCGCTCTGTCCCCCAGGCTGGAGTGCAGTGGCCGGATCTCAGCTCACTGCAAGCTCCGCCTCCCGGGTTCCCGCCATTCTCCTGCCTCAGCCTCCGGAGTAGCTGGGACTACAGGCGCCTGCCACCTCGCCCGGCTAGTTTTTTGTATTTTTAGTAGAGACGGGGTTTCACCACGTTAGCCAGGATGGTCTCGATCTCGTGACCTCGTGATCCGCCCGTCTTGGCCTCCCAAAGTGCTGGGATTACAGGCTTGAGCCACCGCGCCCGGTAAACTCTCTGTTTTAAGTGTGCAGCAAGTTGGAGAGCTGGTGGACCAGGAGACTCTTCCAGCTGAAACGTCTATGACTCCAGCTGGGGTGAGACTAAATCCTCTGTGAACTCACCATCTGAATTCCCCCTGGGATGCTGGGCCGGATCTCTCCTCTCAGCCCTGGGCTCTTACCTCTATGAGCTGGTAGCCTAGCTTGCAGGTAGCAATGAAGTAGTCACGGAACTGGTACTGAGGCTGCAGGTTCTGGATGACGGTGAACTCGTCTAGGGTCTTGGGCTGGGGACACTTGATGACTATTGGGGAGACCAGAGGGCATATTTATTTCAGAGCCACCTGCCCTTCCTTCTTCCCACCTTTTCCCCATTGCTGGCCATCAAGGGAGGCCCCCAGGGAGCCTTACTCTCGGTGGTGTAGCGCAGCTTCCAGCCCCGGCTGTCCCCTGACTCATCTGTGAAGAACAGCAGATCCACAGCATTGCTGCTGGTGTCAAGGTCGGGGGGCCTTTGCTTCCCACAGAACTCGCCAATGTTCTTCCCGTTGGCGTAGATCTGGTAGGGGAGGAGGTTTTTTTTTTTTTTTTTTTTTTCCAGCTTGGACGTTTTTACACAGGGCCAACTGTGTAGTAGCCTGGTGGCCAGGGTGGTGGTGGTGATGAAATCCTGCCTTATGCGTGTTTTCAGGGGAAGGTGGAAAGGGATCCCCATGACTCAATTCCAGTTGTATGGGAACTTGCCCAGCCCATGGGTGATGTTGGCCGTTCCTGCCCCAGCAGGCCAGGGGATCCAGGAGGAAGTGGGGACAAGAGGAGCGAAGTGCAGACGGAAGGGGAGGAAGGGATCTTTCAGGGGTAGGACGGCTGTACCTGCAGCTGGTCATAGGGGCAGTGTACTTGCTGGTGGTCATCAATTTCAAAAGGCTCTAGGAACTTGAGGTGCAGGGTGAGGCCCCGCTCCACCCGGATGCTGTAGTTGCAGCGCAGGTCAGGAGGGTAGGACCGGGGGTACTCCAGGCTGGAGATGTAGCCCGATGCCTCCGTGTACAGCTCGCTGCTGCACTCAGCTGTGCGAACAGACCCGCGGGGCATCACGGGGGGGCTCTCGCTGGCCCAGCAAGCCCTGGCTGAACCCCTGCCTCCCTGCTACACCACTCTGGCTCACCGTGGCAGGAATGCCTGTCCTTCTGAAGCTCATAGCCTGGACGGCAGGAACAGAAGTAGCCTCCAACGTAGTTGTGACACAGGTGCTGGCACTGGGGCTGGGGGTCCTTCTCCCCTGATTTGCTCTGGGAAGCACATTCATCAAGGTCTGGAAGGCATTCAGGAAGGAGGGTTAAGCTCCTGCTGGGAGACTGGAGTAGTGGCTCTGACCTTAGGAGGTCACTCACCAGAGGCCTAAAGACAAAGGCATCTTTTAGGCTACCTGGACCTCCAGGCCTCTCCAAAGCTCTCTGGGGACTGCTCCATGGGGACAGAGCCCAAGTTGACAGGCCTTGTTAGGGAAAGTTCTCTTGAGGGGAGGAACAAGCAAAGCCAGGCTTTCGGCTTCTTTGGATTCAAGATTCCCTTTCTTGGCCTCCATTCAATAGGGCTGAGGTTAGAGAAAAGGGATCCCGGGGGGCTACTCACCCACAGCTTGGTAGTAGGCCAGGAAGCCCTTGTAGAACATGATGGTCCCATTCTCCTCGTTGGAGAAGTCCGTGTGGAAGGTCAGCAGCATCTTGTTCCCTTGGGACATAAATTCCTTCTTTCCTGGGGGGTTGCCCAGTGGAGACCCCAGTTGCCCGCAGAACCTCCCCAGGTTTTTCTTATCAGCAGAGATCTGGTGGAAGAAGGATAGGGGGTAGGAAGAAGACCTGTTGTGGAGTGGCACACGTGGTGGCTCAGTGACAGCCCTCCTTGTCTCGCCCAGAGTGAATCATGCACCACATTGGCTCCGCTGGTCACTACCTGCTGGGCTCGGCTGCTGCAAACTTCCCCATGTGACTTTCAACTGTTCCCCGAGTCTCCCACTGACTCACTCTTGCATGTTGTCGTGCACTGGGTACCTCACCTTTCCCTGTTTTCTGCTCCACTGACAGGTTTCAGGTCATTTTCCAACCCCACCACCTGCTATGGCCTGTTCCCCTGGGGTCCTGGTTGTCTGTACCCAGCCTTTACCCGCCCCTTATTCCCACAGCTTGGACAGCTCTGCTTTATTTTTGTCTTCAGATTCCACCTCAGCCTAATCAAACCATTCACACCTGGAGTGCCTCCTGATGCCTTTGGGTGAACATGAGCCCTGAATCCCACCAGTCTCAGCCTCAGCAGGCATTGCCTCATCCCTCATCGTTCCTACTCACGGCTCTTCAACCTCTCCTTGCCCCTGCCACCAAATGCCCTCCCCCAACACTGTACACTCGCCAACTCTTCTGGGTGGGGAAGATGTGCCATTTTCAGGTAATTCACGCATAACCTCCAGGGGTCTCCTGGGAATGGTAGTTATTGGACCTTCGCAGGCTCTGCTTGAGCCCTGAATCTCATTTTTACTGGATAGAGAAAGATGGGCCAGGGAAGGTTGTCACAAAGGTGAGAGTTCTGAGCCTATGGTCCTTGCTGAAGACTATTCCTGTGCTGCCAGAGCACACATTTCTCCTCCTCATGTCCCTGTGTTCCTGTTGAGGCAGGCAGCCATGCCAATCTTCTCCTTGGAGACAGGGAAGCTGAGGCACGGTGGTTTCCCAAAGGCTCTCAGCTAGACAGCAATTGGGGAAAGTTTTCCTGACTCAGTGCACAGTGAATTTCCTGAGTGGGTCCCGTCCGCTTCCTTCTCTGTGCTTCTCCCCTCAGTGCTCACTGAGGGCCTCTTCACCAGTGAGTGCCCCATCCAGGGCAACCCTTGGCTCTAAGAGATGCAGTCAGCCATCAGCTCTTGCGGGGCTGGGCTGTGTCTGGGGGTGTGCATGCCATACAGATCCCAGATCCCAGAGGGTCCCGTTTTGTCTCCCTTCTGCCCACCCATCCTGCCCCTACCTTGACATAATCATAGAAGCAGCCTTCAGAAGGCTCCAGGTCAAAGTGCTGGAAGATGAGCTTCACCCTGTATCCCGTGGGGACTGTGATCACAGTGGTTGTTTCAAAGCTGTTGGGGTAAGGCTTGGGGAACAGAGGGGAAGTCACCTCCCCAAATAACTTCTGAGGGATGGGAATGGAGCCTCCTGCCCTGCAGAAGAGGGCCGGCACCAGGAGGTACAAGAGCCACCTGCCAAAACAAAAGACAGTGTCTGGAGCTGGAGGGGTTCAGCACTCTTGCCATGTGGGCAGTGGCCGTGGCAGGGGGCGAGATGGCCATACCGCTGGGTATCCTCCTCTCTGCCCACTCTGGACCTCACCGACATGTTCTCAGCAGGGGTGCCTGGGTGGCGAGGGCGGCCTTTGCAGCTGCTGCATTGGGTCACTCCCCAGGGCAGTGTCCAGTCCAGAGGCCACCACACTCCCCTCACACTCCCTTTCCAGCCTCCTCCCCTGCCCGGCCCCATCCCTCCCCTCCCCTTCCAGGAATAGGACTGGCTTGGGACCAGTTAATGGAGGGTGAGGGTTTCCACCCGTGGGTCTCTGAAAGGGCTCCCACAGGTTCAGTAAGAGCGTCTGGGAGAGACCATCTGTGGAGTGTGGGACACAGGCAGAGTGTCCCCTCCTGGGCAGGGGGTCCCCTCTTCTCTCTGCTCCCTGCCGTGAGCCCAGAGGGAAGAAAGGACCATGGCATGAGCTTCTATGTATAAGGTCTCCTCTGGTCCTTAGGAGGAGGGATGGGGCGCGTGTTGTGTGTGTCCATGTGTGTGCACAGTGGGATTGATGAGAGAAGAGTGTGTGAAGAGAAAAGGGTGTTCCTGTCTCCCTGAATTGCCTCCCATGCCCTGGCTTCTCCCCTGGCTTCCCCCTCCCTCCCGGGTGCCCATCACCCTTACTCACATTTCTCAAGGCCCGTGTTGAATCCTGGGCTCTCCTGACAGCGTCTTCGTGCACTGTGTGCAGAGGGAGCCCGCGTCACGCACAGCAGGGAGGGGAGGGTTTTCTGTGGAATGGAGGGGGGACCATTCCCGGAGGAATGTTGCAGGGAATGAACTATTTGCATAAACAAAAGATCTGAGTTTCCACTTTAATTTAGTTTTGGTTTTGAAATCTCTGTCGGTGGTGCCACCTGCTGGTCCATGAGGGAAAGGGCTAAGGAGACGGGAGTCTGACTTTTTAGGGCCAGGGGAGCCTTTGGTTGGAGGCCCAGATGCCTCAGTCTCTGAATCTGATCAGCTTCTCCTTTCTTCCAAGACTTTCCTGGGGGGCTGCTGCTGTGTTTACAAGGTTCCTACCAAAGCAGTGGGAGACCACAGGTTGTGAGGGATTCTCTTTTCTGGGCTGTCCCTTCCCATTGACCTCATTCCTCTTGCCGTCATTCAGCCCACAGCCCTGGTTCAAGAATGGCCCGGGTTTCCATGCCCAGGATGTAATGATAGGAACACTGGGGCAGAGGAGGGCACGTGGGAGTGGGCAGAAGAGAGAGGAGCTTGGTTGCCTTGGGGCCCTGGACTGCTTTAGCCATGAATGACACGTAGACATAGAATAGGGATGGCCATGTCAGGGCAGCCCTAAATCAGCCCTGGGTTTGAGACCCTCTGGGGCAGCTGCGGAGGGGGTAAAATGTCCCCATCTCCTCAGCATCTGCTCAACACAACTGCCAGGGCTGAAGCCGAGGGTGCGGCTGTGGAGCAAGAGGGACTTGGTTTTTCTGAGATGGAGCCAGGCCCCTGGGAGGGAGGAGGGACGCTAGTCTCTCCTGTCCATCAGGCCATAGTGTCCTGCTTTAAAAATTTTGCTCTTGGCCGCGTGTGGTGGCTCATGCCTGTGATCCTGGCACTTTGCGAGGCCAGGGTGGGAAGATCTCTTGAGCCCAGGAGTTCGAGACCAGCCTGGCCAACATAGTGAGATCTTGTCTCTAAAAGTTAAAATAAATAAAAAACAATTTCACTGTTTTTAGAAGCCTTTCTTCATCAACTCTCCATGGCACCAAATATCTGAGGGCACTTTACCCCATAGAGGGGCTTGGGCTGCAGAGAAGGCCTCTGTGTTCTTAAGCCTTTGTAGGCTGTTCTGCTCGTTTCCCTTATTAGATTAATCCCTCCAACCTCCACCCTTCTGCCCCCACCCCTGTTCATCCATTTATGGGCTACCTGTTTAATGTGCAAGGCACTTTCCCAGGCAATAAATTGCAAGAATTCACAGAGCTGATGCAGTTCCCCATCAGGCAGTGACCAAGTCATCAGTAGTTAGACAGCAGGCACACAGAAGGTGCAAGATCCACCAACGCTTGGAGGGTTTCTCCAGCAGGCCTGTGTGTCAGAGCTGAGGACTGAACCTAATGGAGGGCTGGTCTGTAATGGGATCAGGATATGAACCATAGCCTTGTTAGGTCAGGAAAGACAAAAGATAGGGGAGAAGGAAAAGGACTAGATCAGAGGACGAGAAGGAAGGGGAATCTCATCTAACAAACTGCACATTAATATCCTGGCAGCAGCAGTGTTTTGTGTGTGTGTGTGTGTGTGTGTGTGTGTGCACTATATGTTCCTAATGGAGGCAGAGGGAACAGGTAAGGAGGTCAGTGTTAGCTGAAGCTCTTCCATCCATCCTAGGGAGTCTCAGTTCTGCCTTGGCATTGTGCAACATCCTTGGAGAGTGGCAAACCTGGTCGTCATCAGCTCAGTCCCAGCCCTGTCTCCACTCTGTCCAACCATTCAAAGTAACATTTACTCACACATTTTTGTTATGTCCTTGACTTATACCAAGGAGGAAAAAAATGCATATGAATGTTGCTGCATTTGTTTTAAAACAAGTATTGAGGACCTTGTCTGTTACAGTGTTTGTTCCTCTAAGGATTTGATTCTTGGGAAAAAGATTTCTCTCTTAAAGTGGTGGTAGGTTTTCCTCTGTGGACACGTCTCTATCGCTAGTTCATCTATCTCCATCATCTCTCTCTAACTTCTCTCTCTCTCTATCTCATTGTCTATATCTCTGTCTCTAGACCTAGAGACAGCGATGGAGGTGTAGATATAGATCTAGATGTACATATATAAATATAGGTGTATATATATATTTTTGCCTTGGTATGGAGAAACTCATATCATTTTTTCAATCATAAAAAATTAGTAAAATAAAAATGTTTTATGCTAATTAAACAAAAATCAGCAAATAGAGAATAGTGGAAAACCAAACAGCAAAAATCTTATCAATAAAACCACCTTTATTTGGTATTTTGAGAGAATTATTATTATATTTTTGGAGATGGGGCTTCACTATGTTGCTTAGGCTGACCTTGAACTCCTGGGCTCAAGTGATCCTCCTGTATCAGCCTCCTGAGTGGTGGGGACGACAGGTGTGCATCGTCCTTTTGGGAATATTTTAAATAATCTCTTGTACTGTGTGTGGGTGTTAAAAGCAGAAGTAACCGGCCGGGCGCGGTGGTGGCTCAAGCCTGTAATCCCAGCACTTTGGGAGGCCGAGACGGGCGGATCACGAGGTCAGGAGATCGAGACCATCCTGGCTAACACGGTGAAACCCCGTCTCTACTAACAATACAAAAACTAGCCGGGCAAAGTGGCGGGCGCCTGTAGTCCCAGCTACTTGGGAGGCTGAGGCAGGAGAATGGCGTGAACCCGGGAGGCGGAGCTTGCAGTGAGCTGAGATCCGGCCACTGCACTTCAGTCCGGGCGACAGAGCGAGACTCCGCCTCAAAAAAAAAAAAAAAAAAAAAAAACATAAGTAACCACATGTATGTACAACTTTGAATTCTGCCATTTTTTTTAGAGATACATTTAACCTTTGACCATAGTAGCAACGTGACTCTTGATGCTAACAAATTGTCTCTCATCTCTCTTTTATTGTGTTTATTTTCTATTTCCATTGAACAGTTGTATTTTGTGTCTTTCACTGTAAATCACCTCCAATTATTTATTTATTTATTTATTTATTTATTTATTTATTTATTTTTACT
>NW_022320450.1:0-10347 GCF_002776525.5 Piliocolobus tephrosceles
TAATGGTGATAGTGGTGTTGGTAATGGTGGTGGTGATCATGGTAGTGGTGATGGTGGCATTGGTAATGATAATGATATCGATTGTGGTGATGGTGGTGATGGTGGTGATTGTGCTGGCATTGATGCTACTGGTAGTGTTGCTGATGTTGTTACTGGTAGTAGTGGTGATGGCAGTGATGGTAGCAGTGGGAGTGTGGTGGAGGCAATGGTGGTAGTAGGGACGATGTGGTGACAGTGAGCTGTTTATGCGATTTGAATCTTTTCTTTGCATCAGCTTAGATGCCTCCTTCTTCAAACTTACAAGGTTCCTATTAGCACTATAATTCAGGCCCCTGTAGCCAGTGCCTTGGCAGATATCTTAATATGCATTCCCTAGGGATTCTACTGGGAGAAATCTCGGAGGATACTCCAAGGGGATGAAAGGGAGGAAATTTCCATTTGCGTTGGTTCCTACCTTGCTCAGACTCCTTGCTGCCAGCTCTGGTCTGCATCTTGTAATATGGCTCGTGGCAGTAGTACTGGATACGTGCCTTGTAGGTGTTCACCCCCATTGTGGTGGTGTAACGGAAGGCACCATTAGGCAGGTTTCGGGGCTGCCCACAGTCCTTGACTTGGAGAGAACACAGGGCAGGGTGAGAGCTGAGAATGACTGTGCTGGAACTTCAGTGGGGAGAGTGTGAGTTGTCCACGCGCAGAGCAGGCTGAGAAGCTTAGAAAAGATAGTCAGTGGCGAGGGCCCTTGCAATGGACAGGAGTTGGGTGGTGTGAAATTCAGTTCTGGGTAGAGCCCATTCATCCCACTGAGATGAGGACTCACTGATTCCTGAGATGAGGGCTCACTGATTCCTGAGATGGGCCATAGGCATCAAAGGACAAGTCAGGGTGAGGGTCTCTTGGAAAGAGGCTTACTCTGGATGCCTCTTTCTCTCTTGGCCCAGGTCCTCAAGGCTGGAAGTGGGAAGTCCCCAGAGTCATATCCCTGAATTGTGACTTACTCTTGCATCTGGGCATGGCACGATGCCATGTGCCATCATCCTGGCAGACAGCTGTGAAGGAGTGCAGCAACTGGTTCCCCTGTTGAGCAGAGGACAGAGGTGTCATCAGTGCCAAGAGGCAATGCAGGACCCCTTGCTGCCCTTCCCACACAGCAGTGGGAGGCAATACAAAGACATCTCTCAGCTCCCCCATGGATGTGGCTCCTTCTTCCTTCTCCCCAGCCCATTGCAGACAGGAGCACTGAGCCACACCACAGCAGGTCAGAGCAGGACTAACTGATAGACCCGATCATCCTCTCTCTAGACTGTGGTCTGTTCCCACTGAGGTCCAATTGAATCCCACAATTTGTAATTTAAAAAATCACAAGCCACGTTTGAGTGTTTTTTGTATCAAAACAAAAGCCTGTGCTCCAGGGCAGAACCACGTTTCTCTGGCTGGAGTCCCCTACCTCCAGGCCTGCATCACTTTCTCTCTCCTGGGTTGCAGTTTTCCTAAGGACAGAGGCCTTCCCTAAAATCCTAGAGTCACCTCACCCCGTTGAAATGTGCTGGAGACGTTGATGTGTGTGAAGGGCTGTTGCTGTTGAGCAGGGACAAGACTAGGAAATGGCAGTCTTTGAAATGAAAAGTTACTGGACAATACGAATGAGTTTTACTAAGACCAAAAATCGGCCAGGTGCAGTGGCTCACGCCTGTAATCCCAGCACTTCCGGGGACCGAGATAGGCAGATCACTTGAGGCCAGGAGTTCGAGACAAGCCTGGGCAACATGGAGAAACCCTGTCTCTACTAAAAATACAATACTTAGCCAGGCATGGTGGCACACGCCTGTAATTCCAACAACTCAGGTGGCTGAGGCACTTGAATAGCTTGAATCCAGGAGAATCACTTGAAATTGGGAGGCGGAGTTTAGAGTGAGCTGAGATCATGCCACTGCCTGGGTGACAGAGCAAGACTGTCTCTCAAAACTAAAATAAAAAGACCAAAAATCATTCCATAGAGTTAGTCCTGGGAAAGATTGCAAGAGAATGTGTATGAGAACTAGACCGTCTGAGTAAAATGTAGGTAATGTGAGAAACGGTGTGACTTGCTTTAAATTCTATGACGTGAATGACAAATGCAAAAGTAAGGGCAGTGGGTGGTGCAGGCAAGGGAAAGTTGTAATATGAGCAAAGAGTTTGTTAGTCTCCAGTCCTCTGGACCCAGGACACCCACCCAATTCTCCTGATGGAGATGGAAGCACCTTGGAGTAAAGAACAATGCATCAGATGAACTCGACTTGATGCAACATTCAAATGTGAGCTCCACAAAGGCTGTGTGACTATGTGGGTTTCTTTTTACTGAACCTTCCACATCTAGGACAGTGCCTGACAGCAGACCCCTAAAATGTGCATTAAATGAATTAACTGTGACTTAAGGACATGTCATAGGTCTCTTCTTTGATTCTGATTAAGTCTTCCGTGTGGACCTATTGAGCAACGAAGGGATGTCCAGTCTTGGGTCTCTGTCCAGAGACACAGAGAATTTTTAGTTTACCAGCTTTTGTGAGATTGATCCACGGATAAAACCATATTCCTTCCTGAATCTTCAGAGCTGAGGACAGGACGGTGGGCCCAGGGTGAGACCACCAACATGTGTAAAAGAGCCCTGGAGCAGGAGGCAGGAGATTGGGGTCCTAGTCCCTGCCGTAGAAAATCACTATGTGATGTTGATGAGTCACTACATCTCCACCCTGCCTTTCCAGTTCCTTCAGCTTTCTTGATTATTGGACCAGGGCAATAGTTCTTAAACTTGGCTGCACATTAGAATCACCTGGGTAGCTTTAAATAGTCTTGTTGCTCAGGTTCTACTCCAGATCAATGGAATGAGAGTCTCTGCTGGGGGCCCTTGACTTCAGTATTTATTTATTGATTGGTTTTTATTTTTTAGAGACAGAGTCTGGCTATATTGCTCAAGCTGGAGTGCAGTGGCTATTCACAGGGGCCTTGAATGATTGGGCTCAAGCAATCTTCCAGGATTGTAAACTCTGTTTTTTTGTTTTTGTTTTTTTTTTGAGACGGAGTCTCGCTCTGTCCCCCAGGCTGGAGTGCAGTGGCCGGATCTCAGCTCACTGCAAGCTCCGCCTCCCGGGTTCCCGCCATTCTCCTGCCTCAGCCTCCGGAGTAGCTGGGACTACAGGCGCCGCCACCTCGCCCGGCTAGTTTTTTGTATTTTTAGTAGAGACGGGGTTTCACCACGTTAGCCAGGATGGTCTCGATCTCGTGACCTCGTGATCCGCCCGTCTTGGCCTCCCAAAGTGCTGGGATTACAGGCTTGAGCCACCGCGCCCGGTAAACTCTCTGTTTTAAGTGTGCAGCAAGTTGGAGAGCTGGTGGACCAGGAGACTCTTCCAGCTGAAACGTCTATGACTCCAGCTGGGGTGAGACTAAATCCTCTGTGAACGCACCATCTGAATTCCCCCTGGGATGCTGGGCCGGATCTCTCCTCTCAGCCCTGGGCTCTTACCTCTATGAGCTGGTAGCCTAGCTTGCAGGTAGCAATGAAGTAGTCACGGAACTGGTACTGAGGCTGCAGGTTCTGGATGACGGTGAACTCGTCTAGGGTCTTGGGCTGGGGACACTTGATGACTATTGGGGAGACCAGAGGGCATATTTATTTCAGAGCCACCTGCCCTTCCTTCTTCCCACCTTTTCCCCATTGCTGGCCATCAAGGGAGGCCCCCAGGGAGCCTTACTCTCGGTGGTGTAGCGCAGCTTCCAGCCCCGGCTGTCCCCTGACTCATCTGTGAAGAACAGCAGATCCACAGCATTGCTGCTGGTGTCAAGGTCGGGGGGCCTTTGCTTCCCACAGAACTCGCCAATGTTCTTCCCGTTGGCGTAGATCTGGTAGGGGAGGAGGTTTTTTTTTTTTTTTTTTTTTCCAGCTTGGACGTTTTTACACAGGGCCAACTGTGTAGTAGCCTGGTGGCCAGGGTGGTGGTGGTGATGAAATCCTGCCTTATGCGTGTTTTCAGGGGAAGGTGGAAAGGGATCCCCATGACTCAATTCCAGTTGTATGGGAACTTGCCCAGCCCATGGGTGATGTTGGCCGTTCCTGCCCCAGCAGGCCAGGGGATCCAGGAGGAAGTGGGGACAAGAGGAGCGAAGTGCAGACGGAAGGGGAGGAAGGGATCTTTCAGGGGTAGGACGGCTGTACCTGCAGCTGGTCATAGGGGCAGTGTACTTGCTGGTGGTCATCAATTTCAAAAGGCTCTAGGAACTTGAGGTGCAGGGTGAGGCCCCGCTCCACCCGGATGCTGTAGTTGCAGCGCAGGTCAGGAGGGTAGGACCGGGGATACTCCAGGCTGGAGATGTAGCCCGATGCCTCCGTGTACAGCTCGCTGCTGCACTCAGCTGTGCGAACAGAGCCGCGGGGCATCACGGGGGCGCTCTCGCTGGCCCAGCAAGCCCTGGCTGAACCCCTGCCTCCCTGCTACACCACTCTGGCTCACCGTGGCAGGAATGCCTGTCCTTCTGAAGCTCATAGCCTGGACGGCAGGAACAGAAGTAGCCTCCAACGTAGTTGTGACACAGGTGCTGGCACTGGGGCTGGGGGTCCTTCTCCCCTGATTTGCTCTGGGAAGCACATTCATCAAGGTCTGGAAGGCATTCAGGAAGGAGGGTTAAGCTCCTGCTGGGAGACTGGAGTAGTGGCTCTGACCTTAGGAGGTCACTCACCAGAGGCCTAAAGACAAAGGCATCTTTTAGGCTACCTGGACCTCCAGGCCTCTCCAAAGCTCTCTGGGGACTGCTCCATGGGGACAGAGCCCAAGTTGACAGGCCTTGTTAGGGAAAGTTCTCTTGAGGGGAGGAACAAGCAAAGCCAGGCTTTCGGCTTCTTTGGATTCAAGATTCCCTTTCTTGGCCTCCATTCAATAGGGCTGAGGTTAGAGAAAAGGGATCCCGGGGGGCTACTCACCCACAGCTTGGTAGTAGGCCAGGAAGCCCTTGTAGAACATGATGGTCCCATTCTCCTCGTTGGAGAAGTCCGTGTGGAAGGTCAGCAGCATCTTGTTCCCTTGGGACATAAATTCCTTCTTTCCTGGGGGGTTGCCCAGTGGAGACCCCAGTTGCCCGCAGAACCTCCCCAGGTTTTTCTTATCAGCAGAGATCTGGTGGAAGAAGGATAGGGGGTAGGAAGAAGACCTGTTGTGGAGTGGCACACGTGGTGGCTCAGTGACAGCCCTCCTTGTCTCGCCCAGAGTGAATCATGCACCACATTGGCTCCGCTGGTCACTACCTGCTGGGCTCGGCTGCTGCAAACTTCCCCATGTGACTTTCAACTGTTCCCCGAGTCTCCCACTGACTCACTCTTGCATGTTGTCGTGCACTGGGTACCTCACCTTTCCCTGTTTTCTGCTCCACTGACAGGTTTCAGGTCATTTTCCAACCCCACCACCTGCTATGGCCTGTTCCCCTGGGGTCCTGGTTGTCTGTACCCAGCCTTTACCCGCCCCTCATTCCCACAGCTTGGACAGCTCTGCTTTATTTTTGTCTTCAGATTCCACCTCAGCCTAATCAAACCATTCACACCTGGAGTGCCTCCTGATGCCTTTGGGTGAACATGAGCCCTGAATCCCACCAGTCTCAGCCTCAGCAGGCATTGCCTCATCCCTCATCGTTCCTACTCACGGCTCTTCAACCTCTCCTTGCCCCTGCCACCAAATGCCCTCCCCCAACACTGCACACTCGCCAACTCTTCTGGGTGGGGAAGATGTGCCATTTTCAGGTAATTCACGCATAACCTCCAGGGGTCTCCTGGGAATGGTAGTGGGCCTTCGCAGGCTCTGCTTGAGCCCTGAATCTCATTTTTACTGGATAGAGAAAGATGGGCCAGGGAAGGTTGTCACAGAGGTGAGAGTTCTGAGCCTATGGTCCTTGCTGAAGACTATTCCTGTGCTGCCAGAGCACACATTTCTCCTCCTCATGTCCCTGTGTTCCTGTTGAGGCAGGCAGCCATGCCAATCTTCTCCTTGGAGACAGGGAAGCTGAGGCACGGTGGTTTCCCAAAGGCTCTCAGCTAGACAGCAGTTGGGGAAAGTTTTCCTGACTCAGTGCACAGTGAATTTCCTGAGTGGGTCCCGTCCGCTTCCTTCTCTGTGCTTCTCCCCTCAGTGCTCACTGAGGGCCTCTTCACCAGTGAGTGCCCCATCCAGGGCAACCCTTGGCTCTAAGAGATGCAGTCAGCCATCAGCTCTTGCGGGGCTGGGCTGTGTCTGGGGGTGTGCATGCCATACAGATCCCAGATCCCAGAGGGTCCCGTTTTGTCTCCCTTCTGCCCACCCATCCTGCCCCTACCTTGACATAATCATAGAAGCAGCCTTCAGAAGGCTCCAGGTCAAAGTGCTGGAAGATGAGCTTCACCCTGTATCCCGTGGGGACTGTGATCACAGTGGTTGTTTCAAAGCTGTTGGGGTAAGGCTTGGGGAACAGAGGGGAAGTCACCTCCCCAAATAACTTCTGAGGGATGGGAATGGAGCCTCCTGCCCTGCAGAAGAGGGCCGGCACCAGGAGGTACAAGAGCCACCTGCCAAAACAAAAGACAGTGTCTGGAGCTGGAGGGGTTCAGCACTCTTGCCATGTGGGCAGTGGCCGTGGCAGGGGACGAGATGGCCATACCGCTGGGTATCCTCGTCTCTGCCCACTCTGGACCTCACCGACATGTTCTCAGCAGGGGTGCCTGGGTGGCGAGGGCGGCCTTTGCAGCTGCTGCATTGGGTCACTCCCCAGGGCAGTGTCCAGTCCAGAGGCCACCACACTCCCCTCACACTCCCTTTCCAGCCTCCTCCCCTGCCCGGCCCCATCCCTCCCCTCCCCTTCCAGGAATAGGACTGGCTTGGGACCAGTTAATGGAGGGTGAGGGTTTCTACCCGTGGGTCTCTGAAAGGGCTCCCACAGGTTCAGTAAGAGCGTCTGGGAGAGACCATCTGTGGAGTGTGGGACACAGGCAGAGTGTCCCCTCCTGGGCAGGGGGTCCCCTCTTCTCTCTGCTCCCTGCCGTGAGCCCAGAGGGAAGAAAGGACCATGGCATGAGCTTCTATGTATAAGGTCTCCTCTGGTCCTTAGGAGGAGGGATGGGGCGCGTGTTGTGTGTGTCCATGTGTGTGCACAGTGGGATTGATGAGAGAAGAGTGTGCGAAGAGAAAAGGGTGTTCCTGTCTCCCTGAATTGCCTCCCATGCCCTGGCTTCTCCCCTGGCTTCCCCCTCCCTCCTGGGTGCCCATCACCCTTACTCACATTTCTCAAGGCCCGTGTTGAATCCTGGGCTCTCCTGACAGCGTCTTCGTGCACTGTGTGCAGAGGGAGCCCGCGTCACGCACAGCAGGGAGGGGAGGGTTTTCTGTGGAATGGAGGGGGGACCATTCCCGGAGGAATGTTGCAGGGAATGAACTATTTGCATAAACAAAAGATCTGAGTTTCCACTTTAATTTAGTTTTGGTTTTGAAATCCCTGTCGGTGGTGCCACCTGCTGGTCCATGAGGGAAAGGGCTAAGGAGACGGGAGTCTGACTTTTTAGGGCCAGGGGAGCCTTTGGTTGGAGGCCCAGATGCCTCAGTCTCTGAATCTGATCAGCTTCTCCTTTCTTCCAAGACTTTCCTGGGGGGCTGCTGCTGTGTTTACAAGGTTCCTACCAAAGCAGTGGGAGACCACAGGTTGTGAGGGATTCTCTTTTCTGGGCTGTCCCTTCCCATTGACCTCATTCCTCTTGCCGTCATTCAGCCCACAGCCCTGGTTCAAGAATGGCCCGGGTTTCCATGCCCAGGATGTAATGATAGGAACACTGGGGCAGAGGAGGGCACGTGGGAGTGGGCAGAAGAGAGAGGAGCTTGGTTGCCTTGGGGCCCTGGACTGCTTTAGCCATGAATGACACGTAGACATAGAATAGGGATGGCCATGTCAGGGCAGCCCTAAATCAGCCCTGGGTTTGAGACCCTCTGGGGCAGCTGCGGAGGGGGTAAAATGTCCCCATCTCCTCAGCATCTGCTCAACACAACTGCCAGGGCTGAAGCCGAGGGTGCGGCTGTGGAGCAAGAGGGACTTGGTTTTTCTGAGATGGAGCCAGGCCCCTGGGAGGGAGGAGGGACGCTAGTCTCTCCTGTCCATCAGGCCATAGTGTCCTGCTTTAAAAATTTTGCTCTTGGCCGCGTGTGGTGGCTCATGCCTGTGATCCTGGCACTTTGCGAGGCCAGGGTGGGAAGATCTCTTGAGCCCAGGAGTTCGAGACCAGCCTGGCCAACATAGTGAGATCTTGTCTCTAAAAGTTAAAATAAATAAAAAACAATTTCACTGTTTTTAGAAGCCTTTCTTCATCAACTCTCCATGGCACCAAATATCTGAGGGCACTTTACCCCATAGAGGGGCTTGGGCTGCAGAGAAGGCCTCTGTGTTCTTAAGCCTTTGTAGGCTGTTCTGCTCGTTTCCCTTATTAGATTAATCCCTCCAACCTCCACCCTTCTGCCCCCACCCCTGTTCATCCATTTATGGGCTACCTGTTTAATGTGCAAGGCACTTTCCCAGGCAATAAATTGCAAGAATTCACAGAGCTGATGCAGTTCCCCATCAGGCAGTGACCAAGTCATCAGTAGTTAGACAGCAGGCACACAGAAGGTGCAAGATCCACCAACGCTTGGAGGGTTTCTCCAGCAGGCCTGTGTGTCAGAGCTGAGGACTGAACCTAATGGAGGGCTGGTCTGTAATGGGATCAGGATATGAACCATAGCCTTGTTAGGTCAGGAAAGACAAAAGATAGGGGAGAAGGAAAAGGACTAGATCAGAGGACGAGAAGGAAGGGGAATCTCATCTAACAAACTGCACATTAATATCCTGGCAGCAGCAGTGTTTTGTGTGTGTGTGTGTGTGTGTGTGTGTGTGCACTATATGTTCCTAATGGAGGCAGAGGGAACAGGTAAGGAGGTCAGTGTTAGCTGAAGCTCTTCCATCCATCCTAGGGAGTCTCAGTTCTGCCTTGGCATTGTGCAACATCCTTGGAGAGTGGCAAACCTGGTCGTCATCAGCTCAGTCCCAGCCCTGTCTCCACTCTGTCCAACCATTCAAAGTAACATTTACTCACACATTTTTGTTATGTCCTTGACTTATACCAAGGAGGAAAAAAATGCATATGAATGTTGCTGCATTTGTTTTAAAACAAGTATTGAGGACCTTGTCTGTTACAGTGTTTGTTCCTCTAAGGATTTGATTCTTGGGAAAAAGATTTCTCTCTTAAAGTGGTGGTAGGTTTTCCTCTGTGGACACGTCTCTATCGCTAGTTCATCTATCTCCATCATCTCTCTCTAACTTCTCTCTCTCTCTATCTCATTGTCTATATCTCTGTCTCTAGACCTAGAGACAGCGATGGAGGTGTAGATATAGATCTAGATGTACATATATAAATATAGGTGTATATATATATTTTTGCCTTGGTATGGAGAAACTCATATCATTTTTTCAATCATAAAAAATTAGTAAAATAAAAATGTTTTATGCTAATTAAACAAAAATCAGCAAATAGAGAATAGTGGAAAACCAAACAGCAAAAATCTTATCAATAAAACCACCTTTATTTGGTATTTTGAGAGAATTATTATTATATTTTTGGAGATGGGGCTTCACTATGTTGCTTAGGCTGACCTTGAACTCCTGGGCTCAAGTGATCCTCCTGTATCAGCCTCCTGAGTGGTGGGGACGACAGGTGTGCATCGTCCTTTTGGGAATATTTTAAATAATCTCTTGTACTGTGTGTGGGTGTTAAAAGCAGAAGTAACCGGCCGGGCGCGGTGGTGGCTCAAGCCTGTAATCCCAGCACTTTGGGAGGCCGAGACGGGCGGATCACGAGGTCAGGAGATCGAGACCATCCTGGCTAACACGGTGAAACCCCGTCTCTACTAACAATACAAAAACTAGCCGGGCAAAGTGGCGGGCGCCTGTAGTCCCAGCTACTTGGGAGGCTGAGGCAGGAGAATGGCGTGAACCCGGGAGGCGGAGCTTGCAGTGAGCTGAGATCCGGCCACTGCACTTCAGTCCGGGCGACAGAGCGAGACTCCGCCTCAAAAAAAAAAAAAAAAAAAAAAAACATAAGTAACCACATGTATGTACAACTTTGAATTCTGCCATTTTTTTTAGAGATACATTTAACCTTTGACCATAGTAGCAACGTGACTCTTGATGCTAACAAATTGTCTCTCATCTCTCTTTTATTGTGTTTATTTTCTATTTCCATTGAACAGTTGTATTTTGTGTCTTTCACTGTAAATCACCTCCAATTATTTATTTATTTATTTATTTATTTATTTATTTATTTATTTATTTATTTTTACT
>NW_022320451.1:0-10345 GCF_002776525.5 Piliocolobus tephrosceles
AGTAAAAATAAATAAATAAATAAATAAATAAATAAATAAATAAATAATTGGAGGTGATTTACAGTGAAAGACACAAAATACAACTGTTCAATGGAAATAGAAAATAAACACAATAAAAGAGAGATGAGAGACAATTTGTTAGCATCAAGAGTCACGTTGCTACTATGGTCAAAGGTTAAATGTATCTCTAAAAAAAATGGCAGAATTCAAAGTTGTACATACATGTGGTTACTTATGTTTTTTTTTTTTTTTTTTTTTTTTGAGGCGGAGTCTCGCTCTGTCGCCCGGACTGAAGTGCAGTGGCCGGATCTCAGCTCACTGCAAGCTCCGCCTCCCGGGTTCACGCCATTCTCCTGCCTCAGCCTCCCAAGTAGCTGGGACTACAGGCGCCCGCCACTTTGCCCGGCTAGTTTTTGTATTGTTAGTAGAGACGGGGTTTCACCGTGTTAGCCAGGATGGTCTCGATCTCCTGACCTCGTGATCCGCCCGTCTCGGCCTCCCAAAGTGCTGGGATTACAGGCTTGAGCCACCACCGCGCCCGGCCGGTTACTTCTGCTTTTAACACCCACACACAGTACAAGAGATTATTTAAAATATTCCCAAAAGGACGATGCACACCTGTCGTCCCCACCACTCAGGAGGCTGATACAGGAGGATCACTTGAGCCCAGGAGTTCAAGGTCAGCCTAAGCAACATAGTGAAGCCCCATCTCCAAAAATATAATAATAATTCTCTCAAAATACCAAATAAAGGTGGTTTTATTGATAAGATTTTTGCTGTTTGGTTTTCCACTATTCTCTATTTGCTGATTTTTGTTTAATTAGCATAAAACATTTTTATTTTACTAATTTTTTATGATTGAAAAAATGATATGAGTTTCTCCATACCAAGGCAAAAATATATATATACACCTATATTTATATATGTACATCTAGATCTATATCTACACCTCCATCGCTGTCTCTAGGTCTAGAGACAGAGATATAGACAATGAGATAGAGAGAGAGAGAAGTTAGAGAGAGATGATGGAGATAGATGAACTAGCGATAGAGACGTGTCCACAGAGGAAAACCTACCACCACTTTAAGAGAGAAATCTTTTTCCCAAGAATCAAATCCTTAGAGGAACAAACACTGTAACAGACAAGGTCCTCAATACTTGTTTTAAAACAAATGCAGCAACATTCATATGCATTTTTTTCCTCCTTGGTATAAGTCAAGGACATAACAAAAATGTGTGAGTAAATGTTACTTTGAATGGTTGGACAGAGTGGAGACAGGGCTGGGACTGAGCTGATGACGACCAGGTTTGCCACTCTCCAAGGATGTTGCACAATGCCAAGGCAGAACTGAGACTCCCTAGGATGGATGGAAGAGCTTCAGCTAACACTGACCTCCTTACCTGTTCCCTCTGCCTCCATTAGGAACATATAGTGCACACACACACACACACACACACACACACAAAACACTGCTGCTGCCAGGATATTAATGTGCAGTTTGTTAGATGAGATTCCCCTTCCTTCTCGTCCTCTGATCTAGTCCTTTTCCTTCTCCCCTATCTTTTGTCTTTCCTGACCTAACAAGGCTATGGTTCATATCCTGATCCCATTACAGACCAGCCCTCCATTAGGTTCAGTCCTCAGCTCTGACACACAGGCCTGCTGGAGAAACCCTCCAAGCGTTGGTGGATCTTGCACCTTCTGTGTGCCTGCTGTCTAACTACTGATGACTTGGTCACTGCCTGATGGGGAACTGCATCAGCTCTGTGAATTCTTGCAATTTATTGCCTGGGAAAGTGCCTTGCACATTAAACAGGTAGCCCATAAATGGATGAACAGGGGTGGGGGCAGAAGGGTGGAGGTTGGAGGGATTAATCTAATAA
The DNA here is from genome assembly GCF_002776525.5 of Piliocolobus tephrosceles. Lineage (NCBI taxonomy): Eukaryota > Metazoa > Chordata > Mammalia > Primates > Cercopithecidae > Piliocolobus > Piliocolobus tephrosceles. The sequence continues at coordinate 1,885 of NW_022320451.1, forward strand.
GGGAAACGAGCAGAACAGCCTACAAAGGCTTAAGAACACAGAGGCCTTCTCTGCAGCCCAAGCCCCTCTATGGGGTAAAGTGCCCTCAGATATTTGGTGCCATGGAGAGTTGATGAAGAAAGGCTTCTAAAAACAGTGAAATTGTTTTTTATTTATTTTAACTTTTAGAGACAAGATCTCACTATGTTGGCCAGGCTGGTCTCGAACTCCTGGGCTCAAGAGATCTTCCCACCCTGGCCTCGCAAAGTGCCAGGATCACAGGCATGAGCCACCACACGCGGCCAAGAGCAAAATTTTTAAAGCAGGACACTATGGCCTGATGGACAGGAGAGACTAGCGTCCCTCCTCCCTCCCAGGGGCCTGGCTCCATCTCAGAAAAACCAAGTCCCTCTTGCTCCACAGCCGCACCCTCGGCTTCAGCCCTGGCAGTTGTGTTGAGCAGATGCTGAGGAGATGGGGACATTTTACCCCCTCCGCAGCTGCCCCAGAGGGTCTCAAACCCAGGGCTGATTTAGGGCTGCCCTGACATGGCCATCCCTATTCTATGTCTACGTGTCATTCATGGCTAAAGCAGTCCAGGGCCCCAAGGCAACCAAGCTCCTCTCTCTTCTGCCCACTCCCACGTGCCCTCCTCTGCCCCAGTGTTCCTATCATTACATCCTGGGCATGGAAACCCGGGCCATTCTTGAACCAGGGCTGTGGGCTGAATGACGGCAAGAGGAATGAGGTCAATGGGAAGGGACAGCCCAGAAAAGAGAATCCCTCACAACCTGTGGTCTCCCACTGCTTTGGTAGGAACCTTGTAAACACAGCAGCAGCCCCCCAGGAAAGTCTTGGAAGAAAGGAGAAGCTGATCAGATTCAGAGACTGAGGCATCTGGGCCTCCAACCAAAGGCTCCCCTGGCCCTAAAAAGTCAGACTCCCGTCTCCTTAGCCCTTTCCCTCATGGACCAGCAGGTGGCACCACCGACAGAGATTTCAAAACCAAAACTAAATTAAAGTGGAAACTCAGATCTTTTGTTTATGCAAATAGTTCATTCCCTGCAACATTCCTCCGGGAATGGTCCCCCCTCCATTCCACAGAAAACCCTCCCCTCCCTGCTGTGCGTGACGCGGGCTCCCTCTGCACACAGTGCACGAAGACGCTGTCAGGAGAGCCCAGGATTCAACACGGGCCTTGAGAAATGTGAGTAAGGGTGATGGGCACCCGGGAGGGAGGGGGAAGCCAGGGGAGAAGCCAGGGCATGGGAGGCAATTCAGGGAGACAGGAACACCCTTTTCTCTTCACACACTCTTCTCTCATCAATCCCACTGTGCACACACATGGACACACACAACACGCGCCCCATCCCTCCTCCTAAGGACCAGAGGAGACCTTATACATAGAAGCTCATGCCATGGTCCTTTCTTCCCTCTGGGCTCACGGCAGGGAGCAGAGAGAAGAGGGGACCCCCTGCCCAGGAGGGGACACTCTGCCTGTGTCCCACACTCCACAGATGGTCTCTCCCAGACGCTCTTACTGAACCTGTGGGAGCCCTTTCAGAGACCCACGGGTGGAAACCCTCACCCTCCATTAACTGGTCCCAAGCCAGTCCTATTCCTGGAAGGGGAGGGGAGGGATGGGGCCGGGCAGGGGAGGAGGCTGGAAAGGGAGTGTGAGGGGAGTGTGGTGGCCTCTGGACTGGACACTGCCCTGGGGAGTGACCCAATGCAGCAGCTGCAAAGGCCGCCCTCGCCACCCAGGCACCCCTGCTGAGAACATGTCGGTGAGGTCCAGAGTGGGCAGAGAGGAGGATACCCAGCGGTATGGCCATCTCGCCCCCTGCCACGGCCACTGCCCACATGGCAAGAGTGCTGAACCCCTCCAGCTCCAGACACTGTCTTTTGTTTTGGCAGGTGGCTCTTGTACCTCCTGGTGCCGGCCCTCTTCTGCAGGGCAGGAGGCTCCATTCCCATCCCTCAGAAGTTATTTGGGGAGGTGACTTCCCCTCTGTTCCCCAAGCCTTACCCCAACAGCTTTGAAACAACCACTGTGATCACAGTCCCCACGGGATACAGGGTGAAGCTCATCTTCCAGCACTTTGACCTGGAGCCTTCTGAAGGCTGCTTCTATGATTATGTCAAGGTAGGGGCAGGATGGGTGGGCAGAAGGGAGACAAAACGGGACCCTCTGGGATCTGGGATCTGTATGGCATGCACACCCCCAGACACAGCCCAGCCCCGCAAGAGCTGATGGCTGACTGCATCTCTTAGAGCCAAGGGTTGCCCTGGATGGGGCACTCACTGGTGAAGAGGCCCTCAGTGAGCACTGAGGGGAGAAGCACAGAGAAGGAAGCGGACGGGACCCACTCAGGAAATTCACTGTGCACTGAGTCAGGAAAACTTTCCCCAATTGCTGTCTAGCTGAGAGCCTTTGGGAAACCACCGTGCCTCAGCTTCCCTGTCTCCAAGGAGAAGATTGGCATGGCTGCCTGCCTCAACAGGAACACAGGGACATGAGGAGGAGAAATGTGTGCTCTGGCAGCACAGGAATAGTCTTCAGCAAGGACCATAGGCTCAGAACTCTCACCTTTGTGACAACCTTCCCTGGCCCATCTTTCTCTATCCAGTAAAAATGAGATTCAGGGCTCAAGCAGAGCCTGCGAAGGTCCAATAACTACCATTCCCAGGAGACCCCTGGAGGTTATGCGTGAATTACCTGAAAATGGCACATCTTCCCCACCCAGAAGAGTTGGCGAGTGTACAGTGTTGGGGGAGGGCATTTGGTGGCAGGGGCAAGGAGAGGTTGAAGAGCCGTGAGTAGGAACGATGAGGGATGAGGCAATGCCTGCTGAGGCTGAGACTGGTGGGATTCAGGGCTCATGTTCACCCAAAGGCATCAGGAGGCACTCCAGGTGTGAATGGTTTGATTAGGCTGAGGTGGAATCTGAAGACAAAAATAAAGCAGAGCTGTCCAAGCTGTGGGAATAAGGGGCGGGTAAAGGCTGGGTACAGACAACCAGGACCCCAGGGGAACAGGCCATAGCAGGTGGTGGGGTTGGAAAATGACCTGAAACCTGTCAGTGGAGCAGAAAACAGGGAAAGGTGAGGTACCCAGTGCACGACAACATGCAAGAGTGAGTCAGTGGGAGACTCGGGGAACAGTTGAAAGTCACATGGGGAAGTTTGCAGCAGCCGAGCCCAGCAGGTAGTGACCAGCGGAGCCAATGTGGTGCATGATTCACTCTGGGCGAGACAAGGAGGGCTGTCACTGAGCCACCACGTGTGCCACTCCACAACAGGTCTTCTTCCTACCCCCTATCCTTCTTCCACCAGATCTCTGCTGATAAGAAAAACCTGGGGAGGTTCTGCGGGCAACTGGGGTCTCCACTGGGCAACCCCCCAGGAAAGAAGGAATTTATGTCCCAAGGGAACAAGATGCTGCTGACCTTCCACACGGACTTCTCCAACGAGGAGAATGGGACCATCATGTTCTACAAGGGCTTCCTGGCCTACTACCAAGCTGTGGGTGAGTAGCCCCCCGGGATCCCTTTTCTCTAACCTCAGCCCTATTGAATGGAGGCCAAGAAAGGGAATCTTGAATCCAAAGAAGCCGAAAGCCTGGCTTTGCTTGTTCCTCCCCTCAAGAGAACTTTCCCTAACAAGGCCTGTCAACTTGGGCTCTGTCCCCATGGAGCAGTCCCCAGAGAGCTTTGGAGAGGCCTGGAGGTCCAGGTAGCCTAAAAGATGCCTTTGTCTTTAGGCCTCTGGTGAGTGACCTCCTAAGGTCAGAGCCACTACTCCAGTCTCCCAGCAGGAGCTTAACCCTCCTTCCTGAATGCCTTCCAGACCTTGATGAATGTGCTTCCCAGAGCAAATCAGGGGAGAAGGACCCCCAGCCCCAGTGCCAGCACCTGTGTCACAACTACGTTGGAGGCTACTTCTGTTCCTGCCGTCCAGGCTATGAGCTTCAGAAGGACAGGCATTCCTGCCACGGTGAGCCAGAGTGGTGTAGCAGGGAGGCAGGGGTTCAGCCAGGGCTTGCTGGGCCAGCGAGAGCCCCCCCGTGATGCCCCGCGGGTCTGTTCGCACAGCTGAGTGCAGCAGCGAGCTGTACACGGAGGCATCGGGCTACATCTCCAGCCTGGAGTACCCCCGGTCCTACCCTCCTGACCTGCGCTGCAACTACAGCATCCGGGTGGAGCGGGGCCTCACCCTGCACCTCAAGTTCCTAGAGCCTTTTGAAATTGATGACCACCAGCAAGTACACTGCCCCTATGACCAGCTGCAGGTACAGCCGTCCTACCCCTGAAAGATCCCTTCCTCCCCTTCCGTCTGCACTTCGCTCCTCTTGTCCCCACTTCCTCCTGGATCCCCTGGCCTGCTGGGGCAGGAACGGCCAACATCACCCATGGGCTGGGCAAGTTCCCATACAACTGGAATTGAGTCATGGGGATCCCTTTCCACCTTCCCCTGAAAACACGCATAAGGCAGGATTTCATCACCACCACCACCCTGGCCACCAGGCTACTACACAGTTGGCCCTGTGTAAAAACGTCCAAGCTGGAAAAAAAAAAAAAAAAAAAAAACCTCCTCCCCTACCAGATCTACGCCAACGGGAAGAACATTGGCGAGTTCTGTGGGAAGCAAAGGCCCCCCGACCTTGACACCAGCAGCAATGCTGTGGATCTGCTGTTCTTCACAGATGAGTCAGGGGACAGCCGGGGCTGGAAGCTGCGCTACACCACCGAGAGTAAGGCTCCCTGGGGGCCTCCCTTGATGGCCAGCAATGGGGAAAAGGTGGGAAGAAGGAAGGGCAGGTGGCTCTGAAATAAATATGCCCTCTGGTCTCCCCAATAGTCATCAAGTGTCCCCAGCCCAAGACCCTAGACGAGTTCACCGTCATCCAGAACCTGCAGCCTCAGTACCAGTTCCGTGACTACTTCATTGCTACCTGCAAGCTAGGCTACCAGCTCATAGAGGTAAGAGCCCAGGGCTGAGAGGAGAGATCCGGCCCAGCATCCCAGGGGGAATTCAGATGGTGAGTTCACAGAGGATTTAGTCTCACCCCAGCTGGAGTCATAGACGTTTCAGCTGGAAGAGTCTCCTGGTCCACCAGCTCTCCAACTTGCTGCACACTTAAAACAGAGAGTTTACCGGGCGCGGTGGCTCAAGCCTGTAATCCCAGCACTTTGGGAGGCCAAGACGGGCGGATCACGAGGTCACGAGATCGAGACCATCCTGGCTAACGTGGTGAAACCCCGTCTCTACTAAAAATACAAAAAACTAGCCGGGCGAGGTGGCAGGCGCCTGTAGTCCCAGCTACTCCGGAGGCTGAGGCAGGAGAATGGCGGGAACCCGGGAGGCGGAGCTTGCAGTGAGCTGAGATCCGGCCACTGCACTCCAGCCTGGGGGACAGAGCGAGACTCCGTCTCAAAAAAAAAACAAAAACAAAAAAACAGAGTTTACAATCCTGGAAGATTGCTTGAGCCCAATCATTCAAGGCCCCTGTGAATAGCCACTGCACTCCAGCTTGAGCAATATAGCCAGACTCTGTCTCTAAAAAATAAAAACCAATCAATAAATAAATACTGAAGTCAAGGGCCCCCAGCAGAGACTCTCATTCCATTGATCTGGAGTAGAACCTGAGCAACAAGACTATTTAAAGCTACCCAGGTGATTCTAATGTGCAGCCAAGTTTAAGAACTATTGCCCTGGTCCAATAATCAAGAAAGCTGAAGGAACTGGAAAGGCAGGGTGGAGATGTAGTGACTCATCAACATCACATAGTGATTTTCTACGGCAGGGACTAGGACCCCAATCTCCTGCCTCCTGCTCCAGGGCTCTTTTACACATGTTGGTGGTCTCACCCTGGGCCCACCGTCCTGTCCTCAGCTCTGAAGATTCAGGAAGGAATATGGTTTTATCCGTGGATCAATCTCACAAAAGCTGGTAAACTAAAAATTCTCTGTGTCTCTGGACAGAGACCCAAGACTGGACATCCCTTCGTTGCTCAATAGGTCCACACGGAAGACTTAATCAGAATCAAAGAAGAGACCTATGACATGTCCTTAAGTCACAGTTAATTCATTTAATGCACATTTTAGGGGTCTGCTGTCAGGCACTGTCCTAGATGTGGAAGGTTCAGTAAAAAGAAACCCACATAGTCACACAGCCTTTGTGGAGCTCACATTTGAATGTTGCATCAAGTCGAGTTCATCTGATGCATTGTTCTTTACTCCAAGGTGCTTCCATCTCCATCAGGAGAATTGGGTGGGTGTCCTGGGTCCAGAGGACTGGAGACTAACAAACTCTTTGCTCATATTACAACTTTCCCTTGCCTGCACCACCCACTGCCCTTACTTTTGCATTTGTCATTCACGTCATAGAATTTAAAGCAAGTCACACCGTTTCTCACATTACCTACATTTTACTCAGACGGTCTAGTTCTCATACACATTCTCTTGCAATCTTTCCCAGGACTAACTCTATGGAATGATTTTTGGTCTTTTTATTTTAGTTTTGAGAGACAGTCTTGCTCTGTCACCCAGGCAGTGGCATGATCTCAGCTCACTCTAAACTCCGCCTCCCAATTTCAAGTGATTCTCCTGGATTCAAGCTATTCAAGTGCCTCAGCCACCTGAGTTGTTGGAATTACAGGCGTGTGCCACCACGCCTGGCTAAGTATTGTATTTTTAGTAGAGACAGGGTTTCTCCATGTTGCCCAGGCTTGTCTCGAACTCCTGGCCTCAAGTGATCTGCCTATCTCGGTCCCCGGAAGTGCTGGGATTACAGGCGTGAGCCACTGCACCTGGCCGATTTTTGGTCTTAGTAAAACTCATTCGTATTGTCCAGTAACTTTTCATTTCAAAGACTGCCATTTCCTAGTCTTGTCCCTGCTCAACAGCAACAGCCCTTCACACACATCAACGTCTCCAGCACATTTCAACGGGGTGAGGTGACTCTAGGATTTTAGGGAAGGCCTCTGTCCTTAGGAAAACTGCAACCCAGGAGAGAGAAAGTGATGCAGGCCTGGAGGTAGGGGACTCCAGCCAGAGAAACGTGGTTCTGCCCTGGAGCACAGGCTTTTGTTTTGATACAAAAAACACTCAAACGTGGCTTGTGATTTTTTAAATTACAAATTGTGGGATTCAATTGGACCTCAGTGGGAACAGGCCACAGTCTAGAGAGAGGATGATCGGGTCTATCAGTTAGTCCCGCTCTGACCTGCTGTGGTGTGGCTCAGTGCTCCTGTCTGCAATGGGCTGGGGAGAAGGAAGAAGGAGCCACATCCATGGGGGAGGTGAGAGATGTCTTTGTATTGCCTCCCACTGCTGTGTGGGAAGGGCAGCAAGGGGACCTGCATTGCCTCTTGGCACTGATGACACCTCTGTCCTCTGCTCAACAGGGGAACCAGTTGCTGCACTCCTTCACAGCTGTCTGCCAGGATGATGGCACATGGCATCGTGCCATGCCCAGATGCAAGAGTAAGTCACAATTCAGGGATATGACTCTGGGGACTTCCCACTTCCAGCCTTGAGGACCTGGGCCAAGAGAGAAAGAGGCATCCAGAGTAAGCCTCTTTCCAAGAGACCCTCACCCTGACTTGTCCTTTGATGCCTATGGCCCATCTCAGGAATCAGTGAGCCCTCATCTCAGGAATCAGTGAGTCCTCATCTCAGTGGGATGAATGGGCTCTACCCAGAACTGAATTTCACACCACCCAACTCCTGTCCATTGCAAGGGCCCTCGCCACTGACTATCTTTTCTAAGCTTCTCAGCCTGCTCTGCGCGTGGACAACTCACACTCTCCCCACTGAAGTTCCAGCACAGTCATTCTCAGCTCTCACCCTGCCCTGTGTTCTCTCCAAGTCAAGGACTGTGGGCAGCCCCGAAACCTGCCTAATGGTGCCTTCCGTTACACCACCACAATGGGGGTGAACACCTACAAGGCACGTATCCAGTACTACTGCCACGAGCCATATTACAAGATGCAGACCAGAGCTGGCAGCAAGGAGTCTGAGCAAGGTAGGAACCAACGCAAATGGAAATTTCCTCCCTTTCATCCCCTTGGAGTATCCTCCGAGATTTCTCCCAGTAGAATCCCTAGGGAATGCATATTAAGATATCTGCCAAGGCACTGGCTACAGGGGCCTGAATTATAGTGCTAATAGGAACCTTGTAAGTTTGAAGAAGGAGGCATCTAAGCTGATGCAAAGAAAAGATTCAAATCGCATAAACAGCTCACTGTCACCACATCGTCCCTACTACCACCATTGCCTCCACCACACTCCCACTGCTACCATCACTGCCATCACCACTACTACCAGTAACAACATCAGCAACACTACCAGTAGCATCAATGCCAGCACAATCACCACCATCACCACCATCACCACAATCGATATCATTATCATTACCAATGCCACCATCACCACTACCATGATCACCACCACCATTACCAACACCACTATCACCATTA
>NW_022320452.1:0-10347 GCF_002776525.5 Piliocolobus tephrosceles
AGTAAAAATAAATAAATAAATAAATAAATAAATAAATAAATAAATAAATAAATAATTGGAGGTGATTTACAGTGAAAGACACAAAATACAACTGTTCAATGGAAATAGAAAATAAACACAATAAAAGAGAGATGAGAGACAATTTGTTAGCATCAAGAGTCACGTTGCTACTATGGTCAAAGGTTAAATGTATCTCTAAAAAAAATGGCAGAATTCAAAGTTGTACATACATGTGGTTACTTATGTTTTTTTTTTTTTTTTTTTTTTTTGAGGCGGAGTCTCGCTCTGTCGCCCGGACTGAAGTGCAGTGGCCGGATCTCAGCTCACTGCAAGCTCCGCCTCCCGGGTTCACGCCATTCTCCTGCCTCAGCCTCCCAAGTAGCTGGGACTACAGGCGCCCGCCACTTTGCCCGGCTAGTTTTTGTATTGTTAGTAGAGACGGGGTTTCACCGTGTTAGCCAGGATGGTCTCGATCTCCTGACCTCGTGATCCGCCCGTCTCGGCCTCCCAAAGTGCTGGGATTACAGGCTTGAGCCACCACCGCGCCCGGCCGGTTACTTCTGCTTTTAACACCCACACACAGTACAAGAGATTATTTAAAATATTCCCAAAAGGACGATGCACACCTGTCGTCCCCACCACTCAGGAGGCTGATACAGGAGGATCACTTGAGCCCAGGAGTTCAAGGTCAGCCTAAGCAACATAGTGAAGCCCCATCTCCAAAAATATAATAATAATTCTCTCAAAATACCAAATAAAGGTGGTTTTATTGATAAGATTTTTGCTGTTTGGTTTTCCACTATTCTCTATTTGCTGATTTTTGTTTAATTAGCATAAAACATTTTTATTTTACTAATTTTTTATGATTGAAAAAATGATATGAGTTTCTCCATACCAAGGCAAAAATATATATATACACCTATATTTATATATGTACATCTAGATCTATATCTACACCTCCATCGCTGTCTCTAGGTCTAGAGACAGAGATATAGACAATGAGATAGAGAGAGAGAGAAGTTAGAGAGAGATGATGGAGATAGATGAACTAGCGATAGAGACGTGTCCACAGAGGAAAACCTACCACCACTTTAAGAGAGAAATCTTTTTCCCAAGAATCAAATCCTTAGAGGAACAAACACTGTAACAGACAAGGTCCTCAATACTTGTTTTAAAACAAATGCAGCAACATTCATATGCATTTTTTTCCTCCTTGGTATAAGTCAAGGACATAACAAAAATGTGTGAGTAAATGTTACTTTGAATGGTTGGACAGAGTGGAGACAGGGCTGGGACTGAGCTGATGACGACCAGGTTTGCCACTCTCCAAGGATGTTGCACAATGCCAAGGCAGAACTGAGACTCCCTAGGATGGATGGAAGAGCTTCAGCTAACACTGACCTCCTTACCTGTTCCCTCTGCCTCCATTAGGAACATATAGTGCACACACACACACACACACACACACACACAAAACACTGCTGCTGCCAGGATATTAATGTGCAGTTTGTTAGATGAGATTCCCCTTCCTTCTCGTCCTCTGATCTAGTCCTTTTCCTTCTCCCCTATCTTTTGTCTTTCCTGACCTAACAAGGCTATGGTTCATATCCTGATCCCATTACAGACCAGCCCTCCATTAGGTTCAGTCCTCAGCTCTGACACACAGGCCTGCTGGAGAAACCCTCCAAGCGTTGGTGGATCTTGCACCTTCTGTGTGCCTGCTGTCTAACTACTGATGACTTGGTCACTGCCTGATGGGGAACTGCATCAGCTCTGTGAATTCTTGCAATTTATTGCCTGGGAAAGTGCCTTGCACATTAAACAGGTAGCCCATAAATGGATGAACAGGGGTGGGGGCAGAAGGGTGGAGGTTGGAGGGATTAATCTAATAAGGGAAACGAGCAGAACAGCCTACAAAGGCTTAAGAACACAGAGGCCTTCTCTGCAGCCCAAGCCCCTCTATGGGGTAAAGTGCCCTCAGATATTTGGTGCCATGGAGAGTTGATGAAGAAAGGCTTCTAAAAACAGTGAAATTGTTTTTTATTTATTTTAACTTTTAGAGACAAGATCTCACTATGTTGGCCAGGCTGGTCTCGAACTCCTGGGCTCAAGAGATCTTCCCACCCTGGCCTCGCAAAGTGCCAGGATCACAGGCATGAGCCACCACACGCGGCCAAGAGCAAAATTTTTAAAGCAGGACACTATGGCCTGATGGACAGGAGAGACTAGCGTCCCTCCTCCCTCCCAGGGGCCTGGCTCCATCTCAGAAAAACCAAGTCCCTCTTGCTCCACAGCCGCACCCTCGGCTTCAGCCCTGGCAGTTGTGTTGAGCAGATGCTGAGGAGATGGGGACATTTTACCCCCTCCGCAGCTGCCCCAGAGGGTCTCAAACCCAGGGCTGATTTAGGGCTGCCCTGACATGGCCATCCCTATTCTATGTCTACGTGTCATTCATGGCTAAAGCAGTCCAGGGCCCCAAGGCAACCAAGCTCCTCTCTCTTCTGCCCACTCCCACGTGCCCTCCTCTGCCCCAGTGTTCCTATCATTACATCCTGGGCATGGAAACCCGGGCCATTCTTGAACCAGGGCTGTGGGCTGAATGACGGCAAGAGGAATGAGGTCAATGGGAAGGGACAGCCCAGAAAAGAGAATCCCTCACAACCTGTGGTCTCCCACTGCTTTGGTAGGAACCTTGTAAACACAGCAGCAGCCCCCCAGGAAAGTCTTGGAAGAAAGGAGAAGCTGATCAGATTCAGAGACTGAGGCATCTGGGCCTCCAACCAAAGGCTCCCCTGGCCCTAAAAAGTCAGACTCCCGTCTCCTTAGCCCTTTCCCTCATGGACCAGCAGGTGGCACCACCGACAGGGATTTCAAAACCAAAACTAAATTAAAGTGGAAACTCAGATCTTTTGTTTATGCAAATAGTTCATTCCCTGCAACATTCCTCCGGGAATGGTCCCCCCTCCATTCCACAGAAAACCCTCCCCTCCCTGCTGTGCGTGACGCGGGCTCCCTCTGCACACAGTGCACGAAGACGCTGTCAGGAGAGCCCAGGATTCAACACGGGCCTTGAGAAATGTGAGTAAGGGTGATGGGCACCCAGGAGGGAGGGGGAAGCCAGGGGAGAAGCCAGGGCATGGGAGGCAATTCAGGGAGACAGGAACACCCTTTTCTCTTCGCACACTCTTCTCTCATCAATCCCACTGTGCACACACATGGACACACACAACACGCGCCCCATCCCTCCTCCTAAGGACCAGAGGAGACCTTATACATAGAAGCTCATGCCATGGTCCTTTCTTCCCTCTGGGCTCACGGCAGGGAGCAGAGAGAAGAGGGGACCCCCTGCCCAGGAGGGGACACTCTGCCTGTGTCCCACACTCCACAGATGGTCTCTCCCAGACGCTCTTACTGAACCTGTGGGAGCCCTTTCAGAGACCCACGGGTAGAAACCCTCACCCTCCATTAACTGGTCCCAAGCCAGTCCTATTCCTGGAAGGGGAGGGGAGGGATGGGGCCGGGCAGGGGAGGAGGCTGGAAAGGGAGTGTGAGGGGAGTGTGGTGGCCTCTGGACTGGACACTGCCCTGGGGAGTGACCCAATGCAGCAGCTGCAAAGGCCGCCCTCGCCACCCAGGCACCCCTGCTGAGAACATGTCGGTGAGGTCCAGAGTGGGCAGAGACGAGGATACCCAGCGGTATGGCCATCTCGTCCCCTGCCACGGCCACTGCCCACATGGCAAGAGTGCTGAACCCCTCCAGCTCCAGACACTGTCTTTTGTTTTGGCAGGTGGCTCTTGTACCTCCTGGTGCCGGCCCTCTTCTGCAGGGCAGGAGGCTCCATTCCCATCCCTCAGAAGTTATTTGGGGAGGTGACTTCCCCTCTGTTCCCCAAGCCTTACCCCAACAGCTTTGAAACAACCACTGTGATCACAGTCCCCACGGGATACAGGGTGAAGCTCATCTTCCAGCACTTTGACCTGGAGCCTTCTGAAGGCTGCTTCTATGATTATGTCAAGGTAGGGGCAGGATGGGTGGGCAGAAGGGAGACAAAACGGGACCCTCTGGGATCTGGGATCTGTATGGCATGCACACCCCCAGACACAGCCCAGCCCCGCAAGAGCTGATGGCTGACTGCATCTCTTAGAGCCAAGGGTTGCCCTGGATGGGGCACTCACTGGTGAAGAGGCCCTCAGTGAGCACTGAGGGGAGAAGCACAGAGAAGGAAGCGGACGGGACCCACTCAGGAAATTCACTGTGCACTGAGTCAGGAAAACTTTCCCCAACTGCTGTCTAGCTGAGAGCCTTTGGGAAACCACCGTGCCTCAGCTTCCCTGTCTCCAAGGAGAAGATTGGCATGGCTGCCTGCCTCAACAGGAACACAGGGACATGAGGAGGAGAAATGTGTGCTCTGGCAGCACAGGAATAGTCTTCAGCAAGGACCATAGGCTCAGAACTCTCACCTCTGTGACAACCTTCCCTGGCCCATCTTTCTCTATCCAGTAAAAATGAGATTCAGGGCTCAAGCAGAGCCTGCGAAGGCCCACTACCATTCCCAGGAGACCCCTGGAGGTTATGCGTGAATTACCTGAAAATGGCACATCTTCCCCACCCAGAAGAGTTGGCGAGTGTGCAGTGTTGGGGGAGGGCATTTGGTGGCAGGGGCAAGGAGAGGTTGAAGAGCCGTGAGTAGGAACGATGAGGGATGAGGCAATGCCTGCTGAGGCTGAGACTGGTGGGATTCAGGGCTCATGTTCACCCAAAGGCATCAGGAGGCACTCCAGGTGTGAATGGTTTGATTAGGCTGAGGTGGAATCTGAAGACAAAAATAAAGCAGAGCTGTCCAAGCTGTGGGAATGAGGGGCGGGTAAAGGCTGGGTACAGACAACCAGGACCCCAGGGGAACAGGCCATAGCAGGTGGTGGGGTTGGAAAATGACCTGAAACCTGTCAGTGGAGCAGAAAACAGGGAAAGGTGAGGTACCCAGTGCACGACAACATGCAAGAGTGAGTCAGTGGGAGACTCGGGGAACAGTTGAAAGTCACATGGGGAAGTTTGCAGCAGCCGAGCCCAGCAGGTAGTGACCAGCGGAGCCAATGTGGTGCATGATTCACTCTGGGCGAGACAAGGAGGGCTGTCACTGAGCCACCACGTGTGCCACTCCACAACAGGTCTTCTTCCTACCCCCTATCCTTCTTCCACCAGATCTCTGCTGATAAGAAAAACCTGGGGAGGTTCTGCGGGCAACTGGGGTCTCCACTGGGCAACCCCCCAGGAAAGAAGGAATTTATGTCCCAAGGGAACAAGATGCTGCTGACCTTCCACACGGACTTCTCCAACGAGGAGAATGGGACCATCATGTTCTACAAGGGCTTCCTGGCCTACTACCAAGCTGTGGGTGAGTAGCCCCCCGGGATCCCTTTTCTCTAACCTCAGCCCTATTGAATGGAGGCCAAGAAAGGGAATCTTGAATCCAAAGAAGCCGAAAGCCTGGCTTTGCTTGTTCCTCCCCTCAAGAGAACTTTCCCTAACAAGGCCTGTCAACTTGGGCTCTGTCCCCATGGAGCAGTCCCCAGAGAGCTTTGGAGAGGCCTGGAGGTCCAGGTAGCCTAAAAGATGCCTTTGTCTTTAGGCCTCTGGTGAGTGACCTCCTAAGGTCAGAGCCACTACTCCAGTCTCCCAGCAGGAGCTTAACCCTCCTTCCTGAATGCCTTCCAGACCTTGATGAATGTGCTTCCCAGAGCAAATCAGGGGAGAAGGACCCCCAGCCCCAGTGCCAGCACCTGTGTCACAACTACGTTGGAGGCTACTTCTGTTCCTGCCGTCCAGGCTATGAGCTTCAGAAGGACAGGCATTCCTGCCACGGTGAGCCAGAGTGGTGTAGCAGGGAGGCAGGGGTTCAGCCAGGGCTTGCTGGGCCAGCGAGAGCGCCCCCGTGATGCCCCGCGGCTCTGTTCGCACAGCTGAGTGCAGCAGCGAGCTGTACACGGAGGCATCGGGCTACATCTCCAGCCTGGAGTATCCCCGGTCCTACCCTCCTGACCTGCGCTGCAACTACAGCATCCGGGTGGAGCGGGGCCTCACCCTGCACCTCAAGTTCCTAGAGCCTTTTGAAATTGATGACCACCAGCAAGTACACTGCCCCTATGACCAGCTGCAGGTACAGCCGTCCTACCCCTGAAAGATCCCTTCCTCCCCTTCCGTCTGCACTTCGCTCCTCTTGTCCCCACTTCCTCCTGGATCCCCTGGCCTGCTGGGGCAGGAACGGCCAACATCACCCATGGGCTGGGCAAGTTCCCATACAACTGGAATTGAGTCATGGGGATCCCTTTCCACCTTCCCCTGAAAACACGCATAAGGCAGGATTTCATCACCACCACCACCCTGGCCACCAGGCTACTACACAGTTGGCCCTGTGTAAAAACGTCCAAGCTGGAAAAAAAAAAAAAAAAAAAAACCTCCTCCCCTACCAGATCTACGCCAACGGGAAGAACATTGGCGAGTTCTGTGGGAAGCAAAGGCCCCCCGACCTTGACACCAGCAGCAATGCTGTGGATCTGCTGTTCTTCACAGATGAGTCAGGGGACAGCCGGGGCTGGAAGCTGCGCTACACCACCGAGAGTAAGGCTCCCTGGGGGCCTCCCTTGATGGCCAGCAATGGGGAAAAGGTGGGAAGAAGGAAGGGCAGGTGGCTCTGAAATAAATATGCCCTCTGGTCTCCCCAATAGTCATCAAGTGTCCCCAGCCCAAGACCCTAGACGAGTTCACCGTCATCCAGAACCTGCAGCCTCAGTACCAGTTCCGTGACTACTTCATTGCTACCTGCAAGCTAGGCTACCAGCTCATAGAGGTAAGAGCCCAGGGCTGAGAGGAGAGATCCGGCCCAGCATCCCAGGGGGAATTCAGATGGTGCGTTCACAGAGGATTTAGTCTCACCCCAGCTGGAGTCATAGACGTTTCAGCTGGAAGAGTCTCCTGGTCCACCAGCTCTCCAACTTGCTGCACACTTAAAACAGAGAGTTTACCGGGCGCGGTGGCTCAAGCCTGTAATCCCAGCACTTTGGGAGGCCAAGACGGGCGGATCACGAGGTCACGAGATCGAGACCATCCTGGCTAACGTGGTGAAACCCCGTCTCTACTAAAAATACAAAAAACTAGCCGGGCGAGGTGGCGGCGCCTGTAGTCCCAGCTACTCCGGAGGCTGAGGCAGGAGAATGGCGGGAACCCGGGAGGCGGAGCTTGCAGTGAGCTGAGATCCGGCCACTGCACTCCAGCCTGGGGGACAGAGCGAGACTCCGTCTCAAAAAAAAAACAAAAACAAAAAAACAGAGTTTACAATCCTGGAAGATTGCTTGAGCCCAATCATTCAAGGCCCCTGTGAATAGCCACTGCACTCCAGCTTGAGCAATATAGCCAGACTCTGTCTCTAAAAAATAAAAACCAATCAATAAATAAATACTGAAGTCAAGGGCCCCCAGCAGAGACTCTCATTCCATTGATCTGGAGTAGAACCTGAGCAACAAGACTATTTAAAGCTACCCAGGTGATTCTAATGTGCAGCCAAGTTTAAGAACTATTGCCCTGGTCCAATAATCAAGAAAGCTGAAGGAACTGGAAAGGCAGGGTGGAGATGTAGTGACTCATCAACATCACATAGTGATTTTCTACGGCAGGGACTAGGACCCCAATCTCCTGCCTCCTGCTCCAGGGCTCTTTTACACATGTTGGTGGTCTCACCCTGGGCCCACCGTCCTGTCCTCAGCTCTGAAGATTCAGGAAGGAATATGGTTTTATCCGTGGATCAATCTCACAAAAGCTGGTAAACTAAAAATTCTCTGTGTCTCTGGACAGAGACCCAAGACTGGACATCCCTTCGTTGCTCAATAGGTCCACACGGAAGACTTAATCAGAATCAAAGAAGAGACCTATGACATGTCCTTAAGTCACAGTTAATTCATTTAATGCACATTTTAGGGGTCTGCTGTCAGGCACTGTCCTAGATGTGGAAGGTTCAGTAAAAAGAAACCCACATAGTCACACAGCCTTTGTGGAGCTCACATTTGAATGTTGCATCAAGTCGAGTTCATCTGATGCATTGTTCTTTACTCCAAGGTGCTTCCATCTCCATCAGGAGAATTGGGTGGGTGTCCTGGGTCCAGAGGACTGGAGACTAACAAACTCTTTGCTCATATTACAACTTTCCCTTGCCTGCACCACCCACTGCCCTTACTTTTGCATTTGTCATTCACGTCATAGAATTTAAAGCAAGTCACACCGTTTCTCACATTACCTACATTTTACTCAGACGGTCTAGTTCTCATACACATTCTCTTGCAATCTTTCCCAGGACTAACTCTATGGAATGATTTTTGGTCTTTTTATTTTAGTTTTGAGAGACAGTCTTGCTCTGTCACCCAGGCAGTGGCATGATCTCAGCTCACTCTAAACTCCGCCTCCCAATTTCAAGTGATTCTCCTGGATTCAAGCTATTCAAGTGCCTCAGCCACCTGAGTTGTTGGAATTACAGGCGTGTGCCACCATGCCTGGCTAAGTATTGTATTTTTAGTAGAGACAGGGTTTCTCCATGTTGCCCAGGCTTGTCTCGAACTCCTGGCCTCAAGTGATCTGCCTATCTCGGTCCCCGGAAGTGCTGGGATTACAGGCGTGAGCCACTGCACCTGGCCGATTTTTGGTCTTAGTAAAACTCATTCGTATTGTCCAGTAACTTTTCATTTCAAAGACTGCCATTTCCTAGTCTTGTCCCTGCTCAACAGCAACAGCCCTTCACACACATCAACGTCTCCAGCACATTTCAACGGGGTGAGGTGACTCTAGGATTTTAGGGAAGGCCTCTGTCCTTAGGAAAACTGCAACCCAGGAGAGAGAAAGTGATGCAGGCCTGGAGGTAGGGGACTCCAGCCAGAGAAACGTGGTTCTGCCCTGGAGCACAGGCTTTTGTTTTGATACAAAAAACACTCAAACGTGGCTTGTGATTTTTTAAATTACAAATTGTGGGATTCAATTGGACCTCAGTGGGAACAGACCACAGTCTAGAGAGAGGATGATCGGGTCTATCAGTTAGTCCTGCTCTGACCTGCTGTGGTGTGGCTCAGTGCTCCTGTCTGCAATGGGCTGGGGAGAAGGAAGAAGGAGCCACATCCATGGGGGAGCTGAGAGATGTCTTTGTATTGCCTCCCACTGCTGTGTGGGAAGGGCAGCAAGGGGTCCTGCATTGCCTCTTGGCACTGATGACACCTCTGTCCTCTGCTCAACAGGGGAACCAGTTGCTGCACTCCTTCACAGCTGTCTGCCAGGATGATGGCACATGGCATCGTGCCATGCCCAGATGCAAGAGTAAGTCACAATTCAGGGATATGACTCTGGGGACTTCCCACTTCCAGCCTTGAGGACCTGGGCCAAGAGAGAAAGAGGCATCCAGAGTAAGCCTCTTTCCAAGAGACCCTCACCCTGACTTGTCCTTTGATGCCTATGGCCCATCTCAGGAATCAGTGAGCCCTCATCTCAGGAATCAGTGAGTCCTCATCTCAGTGGGATGAATGGGCTCTACCCAGAACTGAATTTCACACCACCCAACTCCTGTCCATTGCAAGGGCCCTCGCCACTGACTATCTTTTCTAAGCTTCTCAGCCTGCTCTGCGCGTGGACAACTCACACTCTCCCCACTGAAGTTCCAGCACAGTCATTCTCAGCTCTCACCCTGCCCTGTGTTCTCTCCAAGTCAAGGACTGTGGGCAGCCCCGAAACCTGCCTAATGGTGCCTTCCGTTACACCACCACAATGGGGGTGAACACCTACAAGGCACGTATCCAGTACTACTGCCACGAGCCATATTACAAGATGCAGACCAGAGCTGGCAGCAAGGAGTCTGAGCAAGGTAGGAACCAACGCAAATGGAAATTTCCTCCCTTTCATCCCCTTGGAGTATCCTCCGAGATTTCTCCCAGTAGAATCCCTAGGGAATGCATATTAAGATATCTGCCAAGGCACTGGCTACAGGGGCCTGAATTATAGTGCTAATAGGAACCTTGTAAGTTTGAAGAAGGAGGCATCTAAGCTGATGCAAAGAAAAGATTCAAATCGCATAAACAGCTCACTGTCACCACATCGTCCCTACTACCACCATTGCCTCCACCACACTCCCACTGCTACCATCACTGCCATCACCACTACTACCAGTAACAACATCAGCAACACTACCAGTAGCATCAATGCCAGCACAATCACCACCATCACCACCATCACCACAATCGATATCATTATCATTACCAATGCCACCATCACCACTACCATGATCACCACCACCATTACCAACACCACTATCACCATTA
>NW_022320453.1:0-2329 GCF_002776525.5 Piliocolobus tephrosceles
CGAGAGCTTGGGGGAGGGGAACTCTGCCGGCCTTCTTTGCCGGAGGCTGACAGACTTCTTCCCCACACCTTAGGTTACTAAAATAAACTAGCAGTTTTGCGCCTGACCTTTGCTTACTTGCTGGTTCTTTTGTGCTCGCTCTGGTGGTCTTAGAAAAACAAGACAGATGGTGCCAAACCCGGGAGGAGACCCCTCCTCAGGGCCCCCAGGGTCCGGGGAGCCTCCTCCTCCTCATTCGACGCCACGGACGGACCAGGACCTGAGACCCGCTTCGCTCACTCTCACGGCCTCTCTGGGGTAAGTGCCCTTGTCTCCTCTTTACCTCCCTCGGCCAGAAATCCTGCGCGGGTCCGAGGTCCATTTGGAGCCACCGTGTGGCTCAGGAGACCCCTTCAGGATGGAGACGTCCGCCTGAAGGTAATCTCCACTTTGGCTCCATGAGCCTCCAGTCTGTCTCTGCTGGTTCCAAAGGACGCTTTGAAGCCAGGCAGAGATCCACTTCCATTTCCATTGTGTCCATTGTGTCCCTCGGCCAAAATCCTGCGCAGGTCCGAGGTCCATTTGGAGCCACCATGTGGCTCGGAGACCCGTTCAGGACGGAGACGTCCGCCTGAAGGTAATCTCCACCTTGGCTTCAAGAGCCTCCAGTCTGTCTCTGCTGGTTCCAAAGGACGCTTTGAAGCCAGGCAGAGATCCACTTCCATTTCCATTGTGTCCATTGTGTGTCGGTAAAGAGGAAACAAATGGGAAACCCCCCCCCCAGTCCAAATTTCCAAAGAGCACCCCCTTAGGGTGCCTCCTAGCCAATTTAAAAACCTTACAGCTTGAACAAGACCTTAGGAGGAAGCAGTTAATTTTCCTTTCCACTGTGGCGTGATCGACCTCAGCAGTTTCTGCCAGCGGCTAGGCAAGTGGTCCGAAATTTACATACAAGGCTTTTGGGCCTTGGGCTCTCGTCCCTATACTCCTTCTCTCCACCCCCTCCCTTCCTGCCCAGACTCCTCCTCCTCCCCCCATCCAGACTCCTCCATCCTCCTCCTCATCTACTAGTAATCCACTCGGTCCCGTGCCTCCTTCGGGGCCCCCAACTGGCTGTCTTGAGTCCCCTATCTCTGCCCACATCCTCCTACAGTGTTAGCACCTTTGCGAGAGGTGGCTGGGGCGGAGGGGGTAGTCAGAGTACATGTCCCTTTTTCATTGGCCGATCTTTCCACCATTTTGGCGTCTTATTTCTCAATCAGCTCCTGACATTCGTAAAAAACTTCAAAAGGTAGAGGATGGTCCTCAGACACCAATACAAGACCTGGTTAAATTAGCCTTTAAGGTCTATAGCTCCAGAGAGGAGATGGCTGAGTTATAGCTCCTAGCAGCGGCTTTACAGCCCAGTCGTAACTCCAGGCCAGAGAGCACATACTCCGCAGACTCCAAGGCTACAAAAGGAGCCTGCCTGCTATAAGTGCGGCAAGGCAGGACACTATGCCAACAGGTGTCCGCAAGGTCCCCGAGCCCCAACGCAGCCTTGCTATAAGTGCAAGGCATCAGGACATTAGGCCAGTGAATGTCCTAACCCTCCTCCACCAGCAACCCCCTGCCCTGCTTGCCAGTAGGGAGGAAACTGGAAGTCTGATTGCCCCACCCTGAGAACAGGTGCCGCGCCTCTATGTGACCCCCTTTCCCAGGATCCTGGGAGCTCCTTCCAGCTCCTACATCTGGACGATGACAACTGAAGGTGCCGAGACTCGGGGACCCCCATCACCCTCGCCAAGACACGGGTAACTCTCCTGGTAGCGGGTAAGACAATTAATTTTTTAATCAACAGTGAGGCTACCTATTGTGTTTTGCCATCCTTCTCTGGACCTAGCCTTCCATCCAATATCTCTGTACTAGGTGTAGACGGAAAGCCATCCACTCCACGAAAAACTCCAATCCTTAATTGCTGCCTGGCCAACAAGTACTTTGCGCACTCATTCCTCATTCCCAACTAAAAAGGGCCCCTACCGAAAGCAATCAGTGGAAATCAGTTTGGCTTTCCCCCACTCGCCTCAAACTTACTAAATTTTCTTAACTATCTCATACTCCCCAACCTTGCCAGGACTATCCTTCTGGGTTTTGCCCATATTCCAACAAATGCTTCCATTCCTCATTCCTGTACTAATACTGTGCCTTATTTTATTTTTCATCCGTGCGTCCAAATACCAACCATGGGCCCTGACCTTAACGACGCCCCTTAACAGCAGGAAGTATCCAGACAGACCACGGCGCCCCTTTATCACTATTATCAAAAAAAGGTTGGACTGTTTGGACGAACGGAGGCAAGATGGTGCACTTC
>NW_022320454.1:0-1157 GCF_002776525.5 Piliocolobus tephrosceles
AAAAAAAAAAAAAAAAGTACAAAAAATTAACCTGGCTCAGTGGCTCACGTCTGTAATCCCAGCACTTTGGGAGGCCGAGGCAGATGGATCGCAAGGTCAGGAGTTCGAGACCAGTCTGACCAATATGGTGAAACTCTGTCTCTACTAAAAATACAAAAAAAAATTAACCAGGTGTGGTGGCACATGCCTGTAATCTCAGCTACTCAGAAGGCTGAGGCAGGAGAATTGCTTGAACCTGGGAGGCAGAGGTTGCAGTGAGCCAAGTCACACCACCGCACTCCAGCCTGGGTGGCAGAGCGAGACTCTGTCTCAAAAAAATAAACGAAAAACAAAATTAGCCGGGTGAGGTGGCAGACGCCTGTAATCCTAGCTACTTGGGAGGCTGAGGCAGGAGTATTGCTTGAACCTAGGAGGCGGAGGTTGCAGTGAGCCGAGCTCACGCCACTGCACTCCAACCTGGGCGCCACAGAGCGAGACTCCGTCTCAAAAATAAATAAATAAATAAATAAAAATAAAAAATAAAATAGACAAAACTAGCAGGACGCAGTGGCGTGTGCGTATAGTCCCAGCTATTCTGGCGGCTGAGGTGGGATCACTGCGAAGTCGAGGCTGCTGTGAACCGTGATTGCGGCACTGCACGCCAGCCTGGGTAATCGAATGATGCTCTGTTTCTAAAACAAACACAAAACCCCAGGTTGGAAATCAGCAAAGGATGAGGATTCCAAGCACTTCACATCTTTTTCAGTCTTTACTTTAGGCTAATGACTGTGTGGAGGTTCTAATTTGTATTTCCTTTATAAATATTAAGTATCTTTTCATGGTTTTTTTGGCTATTTATCTACTTTTGCAAAGCGCGTGTTCAAATCCTTTTTTTTTTCCAATGGCTAATACGTATTTTTGAGTATTCTGAAACACAAATCACTGCTGATTTGTTTATGTATTTATATGGCTTTAACAGACTACCGCCCTAAGCACTGAAAGGAACCCAAAGAGAGCGGAAAGGCTTGCAGACAGAAAGGCTGGGCAGTTGCTGGGCGCGGTCCGCGAGTAGGCTCTAAGCCTCGCGCAGTGATTGGCTGAAGAAGAACTTCCGTGGAGGGGTGCGGTAACCCAGGCCTGTAATTCCGGTACTTTCGGAGGTCAAAGCGGGGGGTGGG
>NW_022320455.1:0-2329 GCF_002776525.5 Piliocolobus tephrosceles
GAAGTGCACCATCTTGCCTCCGTTCGTCCAAACAGTCCAACCTTTTTTTGATAATAGTGATAAAGGGGCGCCGTGGTCTGTCTGGATACTTCCTGCTGTTAAGGGGCGTCGTTAAGGTCAGGGCCCATGGTTGGTATTTGGACGCACGGATGAAAAATAAAATAAGGCACAGTATTAGTACAGGAATGAGGAATGGAAGCATTTGTTGGAATATGGGCAAAACCCAGAAGGATAGTCCTGGCAAGGTTGGGGAGTATGAGATAGTTAAGAAAATTTAGTAAGTTTGAGGCGAGTGGGGGAAAGCCAAACTGATTTCCACTGATTGCTTTCGGTAGGGGCCCTTTTTAGTTGGGAATGAGGAATGAGTGCGCAAAGTACTTGTTGGCCAGGCAGCAATTAAGGATTGGAGTTTTTCGTGGAGTGGATGGCTTTCCGTCTACACCTAGTACAGAGATATTGGATGGAAGGCTAGGTCCAGAGAAGGATGGCAAAACACAATAGGTAGCCTCACTGTTGATTAAAAAATTAATTGTCTTACCCGCTACCAGGAGAGTTACCCGTGTCTTGGCGAGGGTGATGGGGGTCCCCGAGTCTCGGCACCTTCAGTTGTCATCGTCCAGATGTAGGAGCTGGAAGGAGCTCCCAGGATCCTGGGAAAGGGGGTCACATAGAGGCGCGGCACCTGTTCTCAGGGTGGGGCAATCAGACTTCCAGTTTCCTCCCTACTGGCAAGCAGGGCAGGGGGTTGCTGGTGGAGGAGGGTTAGGACATTCACTGGCCTAATGTCCTGATGCCTTGCACTTATAGCAAGGCTGCGTTGGGGCTCGGGGACCTTGCGGACACCTGTTGGCATAGTGTCCTGCCTTGCCGCACTTATAGCAGGCAGGCTCCTTTTGTAGCCTTGGAGTCTGCGGAGTATGTGCTCTCTGGCCTGGAGTTACGACTGGGCTGTAAAGCCGCTGCTAGGAGCTATAACTCAGCCATCTCCTCTCTGGAGCTATAGACCTTAAAGGCTAATTTAACCAGGTCTTGTATTGGTGTCTGAGGACCATCCTCTACCTTTTGAAGTTTTTTACGAATGTCAGGAGCTGATTGAGAAATAAGACGCCAAAATGGTGGAAAGATCGGCCAATGAAAAAGGGACATGTACTCTGACTACCCCCTCCGCCCCAGCCACCTCTCGCAAAGGTGCTAACACTGTAGGAGGATGTGGGCAGAGATAGGGGACTCAAGACAGCCAGTTGGGGGCCCCGAAGGAGGCACGGGACCGAGTGGATTACTAGTAGATGAGGAGGAGGATGGAGGAGTCTGGATGGGGGGAGGAGGAGGAGTCTGGGCAGGAAGGGAGGGGGTGGAGAGAAGGAGTATAGGGACGAGAGCCCAAGGCCCAAAAGCCTTGTATGTAAATTTCGGACCACTTGCCTAGCCGCTGGCAGAAACTGCTGAGGTCGATCACGCCACAGTGGAAAGGAAAATTAACTGCTTCCTCCTAAGGTCTTGTTCAAGCTGTAAGGTTTTTAAATTGGCTAGGAGGCACCCTAAGGGGGTGCTCTTTGGAAATTTGGACTGGGGGGGGGGTTTCCCATTTGTTTCCTCTTTACCGACACACAATGGACACAATGGAAATGGAAGTGGATCTCTGCCTGGCTTCAAAGCGTCCTTTGGAACCAGCAGAGACAGACTGGAGGCTCTTGAAGCCAAGGTGGAGATTACCTTCAGGCGGACGTCTCCGTCCTGAACGGGTCTCCGAGCCACATGGTGGCTCCAAATGGACCTCGGACCTGCGCAGGATTTTGGCCGAGGGACACAATGGACACAATGGAAATGGAAGTGGATCTCTGCCTGGCTTCAAAGCGTCCTTTGGAACCAGCAGAGACAGACTGGAGGCTCATGGAGCCAAAGTGGAGATTACCTTCAGGCGGACGTCTCCATCCTGAAGGGGTCTCCTGAGCCACACGGTGGCTCCAAATGGACCTCGGACCCGCGCAGGATTTCTGGCCGAGGGAGGTAAAGAGGAGACAAGGGCACTTACCCCAGAGAGGCCGTGAGAGTGAGCGAAGCGGGTCTCAGGTCCTGGTCCGTCCGTGGCGTCGAATGAGGAGGAGGAGGCTCCCCGGACCCTGGGGGCCCTGAGGAGGGGTCTCCTCCCGGGTTTGGCACCATCTGTCTTGTTTTTCTAAGACCACCAGAGCGAGCACAAAAGAACCAGCAAGTAAGCAAAGGTCAGGCGCAAAACTGCTAGTTTATTTTAGTAACCTAAGGTGTGGGGAAGAAGTCTGTCAGCCTCCGGCAAAGAAGGCCGGCAGAGTTCCCCTCCCCCAAGCTCTCG
>NW_022320456.1:0-3195 GCF_002776525.5 Piliocolobus tephrosceles
TGTAACCTGCACGTTATGCACATGTACCCTAGAACTTAAAGTATAATTAAAAAAATAAATAAATAAATAAATAAATAAAGTTAAATCTGTTGGCTGAGAAAAAAAATAATAAAAATAAAATTGTGAGACATGCAAAGTAACACATCATTATATCATATACCCTCTCCCTCTTCTTTACACACACACACATATATGCAATGAAAAAAATATAGACTTGGATTCAGCAACATAGATTATAAATAATTAGAAAGTGATGGGTTTTGAGTTTTACTGCCCTTGTTTTTATATACTTTATTTAATTATAAATCTATATAATTTTTGTTGAAGTGAAATTAACATAACATAAAATTAACCACTTTAAACTGTACAGTTCAGTGGAATTTAGAACATTTACAAGGTTGTGAAACAACCACCTTGATCATATTCCAAAATATTTTTATCACCTCAAAAGAAAACCTCATACTCACTAAGCAGTCACTCCCCAGTTCCACCTCACCTAGCCCTTGCCAACAACCAATCTTCCATTAGTCTCTATGGATTTATCTCTTTTGAATATTTCATATAGAGGGAGTCACATAATATTTGAACTTTTTGATCTGGCTTAAGCATAAGGTTTTCAAGTTTCATCTACTTAGCATTTCAAAGTTTATCACTTAGCATAAGGTTTTCAAGGTTTATCTACATTGTAGCAAACATCAATACTCCCTTCATTTTATGGTTGAATAGTATTCCATTGTATGGATATACTACATTTTGTTTATCCATCATCATATGATAGACATTTGGGTTACTTCCATCCTTTTTTGGCTACTGTAATAAAGACTACTGTGAACATTCATGTGAAAGCCTTTGTTTGAATACCTGTTTTCAATTAATTAGAGTATATAGTAGAATTGTTGGGCCACATGGTAACTAAAATTAAACTTTTTAAGGAACCAAAAGACTGTTTCCTATTACAGTAGCATCATTTAGCATTCCAACCAACAACATATGGAAGATTCACTTTCTGGACATCATGTTATCACTTGTTATTTTTCTTCATTATTATTATGATACTTATCCTAATAGGTGTGAAGTGGCATTTTAGTGTGATACAGATGTCCTTTTTCTATAACTAATGATATTAAGCATCTTTTGATGTGCTTACATTTTCCTTGAGGAACTTTCTATTCAAGTACCATGCCATTTTTATACTTGGGTTGCTTGCCTTTTTGTTGTTGAGTTATAAGGATTCTTTATATTTTCTGGATATTAAACTTATCAGATATACAACTTGCAAATATTTTCTCCCATTCTTTTGGATTGACTTTATATTTTCTTTTTCTCTTTTTTTACTGATTGATAAGAACTGTACATTTTGGGGGTATACATGATAGTTTGATACATACATACAATGTGTATTGCTCAAATTAGGAAAATTGAGATATCTATCACCATTAGCATTTATCTTCTATGTTGTGAACATTCCAATTCTTCTCTCTTAATTATTTTTAAAATATATAATACACTATTGTTAACTATTGTCACTCTACTGTACTATCAACATGAGATCTTATTCCCTCTTTCTAACTGTATTTTTTGTATCCATTACGAAAAATTAACCAATCGCTCATCATTCCCCTCACCACCCATCCAATTCCTAAATCTAAGATCTAAAACTGTGAAACTCCTAGAAGAAAACATTGGGGAAACTCTTTAAGACATCTTTTTATATTTGTATGCTTGTAGTCTCAATTTCATTTATTCTTGCTCTGATCTTTATGATTTATTTCCTTCTACTATTTTTAGCTTTGGTTTATTCTTGCTTTTCTAATTTCCTGAGGTGCATCATTAGGTTGTTTATTTGAAATCTTTCCATTTTTTTTATGTAGGCATTTACTGCTATAAACTTCCCTCTTAGTACTTCTTTTGCTGTAGCTCATTGACTTTAGTATATTGTCTTTTCACTTTCCTTTATTTCAAGAAATTATTTAAATTCCTTCTTAATTTCTTCATTAGCCAATAGTTAGTCAGGAACACATAACTTCCATGTGTTTGTATAGTTTCCAAGGTGCCTCTTATTGATTTCCAGTTTTATTCACTGTGGTCAGAAAATACACTTAGTATGATCTTGATTTCTTTGAATTTGTTGAGATTGGTTTTGTGGCATTGCTTATGGTCTGTCCTAGAAAATATTCCACATGCTAATGAGAGGAATATGTATTCTGTGGAAGTTTGGTGAAATGTTTCGTAAATGTCATTTAGGTCTAATGTGTAGGTTAACTCTACTTTTTCTTTGTTGATTTTCTGTCTGGATGATCTGTCCATTACTGAGAGTAGGGTGTTGAAGACCCCCACTATTATTATATTGCAGTCTATCTCTCCCTTTAGATCTATTAATGTTTGCTTTATATATTAAGGAGCTTCAGTGTTAGGTACATATAGGTTTATAATTGTCGTATCTCTGATATAGTGTAAATGTTTGTCCCCTCCATATCTCATCTTGAAATGTGATCCCAAGTATTGGAGGTGGGCATAGTAGGAATGTTTAGTTCATGGGAGAAGATCCTTAATGAATGTTTTGGTGTCCTCCTCAGTGTAATGAGTGAGTTCTCACTCTAGTAGTTTATGCAAGAGCTGGTTGTTTAAAAGAGCCTGGCATCTCACTCCTGCTCTCCCTTTCACTATGTGACATGCCTGCTCCCCCTTCAGATTCTACCATGATGGAAGCTTCCTGAGCCCTCACCAGAAGCAGATGGTGGCAATATGCTTCTTGTACAGTCTGCAAAACCATAAGCCCAAATAAACTTGTCTTCTTTATAAATTACTCAGCCTCAGGTATTTCTGTATAGCAATACAAAAAGGATTAATACAATTTTCTTGTTGAATTGACCATTTTATCATCATATAGTGACTTTGTCTTTTGTTATATTATTTCATTTGAAGTCTATTTTAGCTGATGTAAGTATAGCTACTCTTGACCTTTTCCAGTTTCCAGTTGTATGGAATATATTTTTCCCTTCCTTTACTATCAGTCTATATGTGACTTTATAAGTGAAGTGAGTATATTGAAGCCAGCATACGGTTGGGTCTTGTTTATTTATAAATTCACCCAATCAATACCTATTAACTGGAGAACTGGGATTATTTACATTCAGTGTTAATTTTGATAAATAATTTTGATAAATTACTACTGCCATTGTGTTGCTTGTTTTC
>NW_022320457.1:0-3195 GCF_002776525.5 Piliocolobus tephrosceles
GAAAACAAGCAACACAATGGCAGTAGTAATTTATCAAAATTATTTATCAAAATTAACACTGAATGTAAATAATCCCAGTTCTCCAGTTAATAGGTATTGATTGGGTGAATTTATAAATAAACAAGACCCAACCGTATGCTGGCTTCAATATACTCACTTCACTTATAAAGTCACATATAGACTGATAGTAAAGGAAGGGAAAAATATATTCCATACAACTGGAAACTGGAAAAGGTCAAGAGTAGCTATACTTACATCAGCTAAAATAGACTTCAAATGAAATAATATAACAAAAGACAAAGTCACTATATGATGATAAAATGGTCAATTCAACAAGAAAATTGTATTAATCCTTTTTGTATTGCTATACAGAAATACCTGAGGCTGAGTAATTTATAAAGAAGACAAGTTTATTTGGGCTTATGGTTTTGCAGACTGTACAAGAAGCATATTGCCACCATCTGCTTCTGGTGAGGGCTCAGGAAGCTTCCATCATGGTAGAATCTGAAGGGGGAGCAGGCATGTCACATAGTGAAAGGGAGAGCAGGAGTGAGATGCCAGGCTCTTTTAAACAACCAGCTCTTGCATAAACTACTAGAGTGAGAACTCACTCATTACACTGAGGAGGACACCAAAACATTCATTAAGGATCTTCTCCCATGAACTAAACATTCCTACTATGCCCACCTCCAATACTTGGGATCACATTTCAAGATGAGATATGGAGGGGACAAACATTTACACTATATCAGAGATACGACAATTATAAACCTATATGTACCTAACACTGAAGCTCCTTAATATATAAAGCAAACATTAATAGATCTAAAGGGAGAGATAGACTGCAATATAATAATAGTGGGGGTCTTCAACACCCTACTCTCAGTAATGGACAGATCATCCAGACAGAAAATCAACAAAGAAAAAGTAGAGTTAACCTACACATTAGACCTAAATGACATTTACGAAACATTTCACCAAACTTCCACAGAATACATATTCCTCTCATTAGCATGTGGAATATTTTCTAGGACAGACCATAAGCAATGCCACAAAACCAATCTCAACAAATTCAAAGAAATCAAGATCATACTAAGTGTATTTTCTGACCACAGTGAATAAAACTGGAAATCAATAAGAGGCACCTTGGAAACTATACAAACACATGGAAGTTATGTGTTCCTGACTAACTATTGGCTAATGAAGAAATTAAGAAGGAATTTAAATAATTTCTTGAAATAAAGGAAAGTGAAAAGACAATATACTAAAGTCAATGAGCTACAGCAAAAGAAGTACTAAGAGGGAAGTTTATAGCAGTAAATGCCTACATAAAAAAAATGGAAAGATTTCAAATAAACAACCTAATGATGCACCTCAGGAAATTAGAAAAGCAAGAATAAACCAAAGCTAAAAATAGTAGAAGGAAATAAATCATAAAGATCAGAGCAAGAATAAATGAAATTGAGACTACAAGCATACAAATATAAAAAGATGTCTTAAAGAGTTTCCCCAATGTTTTCTTCTAGGAGTTTCACAGTTTTAGATCTTAGATTTAGGAATTGGATGGGTGGTGAGGGGAATGATGAGCGATTGGTTAATTTTTCGTAATGGATACAAAAAATACAGTTAGAAAGAGGGAATAAGATCTCATGTTGATAGTACAGTAGAGTGACAATAGTTAACAATAGTGTATTATATATTTTAAAAATAATTAAGAGAGAAGAATTGGAATGTTCACAACATAGAAGATAAATGCTAATGGTGATAGATATCTCAATTTTCCTAATTTGAGCAATACACATTGTATGTATGTATCAAACTATCATGTATACCCCCAAAATGTACAGTTCTTATCAATCAGTAAAAAAAGAGAAAAAGAAAATATAAAGTCAATCCAAAAGAATGGGAGAAAATATTTGCAAGTTGTATATCTGATAAGTTTAATATCCAGAAAATATAAAGAATCCTTATAACTCAACAACAAAAAGGCAAGCAACCCAAGTATAAAAATGGCATGGTACTTGAATAGAAAGTTCCTCAAGGAAAATGTAAGCACATCAAAAGATGCTTAATATCATTAGTTATAGAAAAAGGACATCTGTATCACACTAAAATGCCACTTCACACCTATTAGGATAAGTATCATAATAATAATGAAGAAAAATAACAAGTGATAACATGATGTCCAGAAAGTGAATCTTCCATATGTTGTTGGTTGGAATGCTAAATGATGCTACTGTAATAGGAAACAGTCTTTTGGTTCCTTAAAAAGTTTAATTTTAGTTACCATGTGGCCCAACAATTCTACTATATACTCTAATTAATTGAAAACAGGTATTCAAACAAAGGCTTTCACATGAATGTTCACAGTAGTCTTTATTACAGTAGCCAAAAAAGGATGGAAGTAACCCAAATGTCTATCATATGATGATGGATAAACAAAATGTAGTATATCCATACAATGGAATACTATTCAACCATAAAATGAAGGGAGTATTGATGTTTGCTACAATGTAGATAAACCTTGAAAACCTTATGCTAAGTGATAAACTTTGAAATGCTAAGTAGATGAAACTTGAAAACCTTATGCTTAAGCCAGATCAAAAAGTTCAAATATTATGTGACTCCCTCTATATGAAATATTCAAAAGAGATAAATCCATAGAGACTAATGGAAGATTGGTTGTTGGCAAGGGCTAGGTGAGGTGGAACTGGGGAGTGACTGCTTAGTGAGTATGAGGTTTTCTTTTGAGGTGATAAAAATATTTTGGAATATGATCAAGGTGGTTGTTTCACAACCTTGTAAATGTTCTAAATTCCACTGAACTGTACAGTTTAAAGTGGTTAATTTTATGTTATGTTAATTTCACTTCAACAAAAATTATATAGATTTATAATTAAATAAAGTATATAAAAACAAGGGCAGTAAAACTCAAAACCCATCACTTTCTAATTATTTATAATCTATGTTGCTGAATCCAAGTCTATATTTTTTTCATTGCATATATGTGTGTGTGTGTAAAGAAGAGGGAGAGGGTATATGATATAATGATGTGTTACTTTGCATGTCTCACAATTTTATTTTTATTATTTTTTTTCTCAGCCAACAGATTTAACTTTATTTATTTATTTATTTATTTATTTTTTTAATTATACTTTAAGTTCTAGGGTACATGTGCATAACGTGCAGGTTACA
>NW_022320458.1:0-2559 GCF_002776525.5 Piliocolobus tephrosceles
CCACCCCCGGCGCATCTGCTGGGAGTGACTTTTCTAGGAGTGGAAGGACAATAGGCGGGGCACGGGCATGTCGGGGGAGGGGGGGCGTTCCGCAGGTGTCACCAGGTAAATCTTGGTCTCCTCGGATTGACATCACCTGGTGCATGCCTGCTTAATCTGCACCTTCCCGGGCGTCAGCTGCATTCTCGCACACGTGGGAAGAGTTGGTGGTGAAGAAGAACCCGGAAGTGCACCATCCTGCCTCCGTTCGTCCAAACAGTCCTTTTATTGATAATAGTGATAAAGGGGTGCCATGGTCTGTCTGGCTACTTCCTGCTGTTAAGGGGCGTCATTAAGGTCGGGACCCATGGTTGGTATTTGAACGTATGGATGAAGAATAAAATAAGGCACAGTATTAGTATAGGAATGAGGAATGAAAGCATTTGTTGGAATATGGGCAAAACCCAGAAGGAAGGTCCTGGCAAGGTTTGGGAGTATGAGATAGTTAAGAAAATTTAAGTTTGAGGCAAGTGGGGGAAAGCCAAACTGATTTCCACTGATTGCTTTCAATAGGGGCCCTTTTAAGCTGGGAATGAGGAACGAGTGCGCAAAGTAGTTGTTGGCTAGGCAGCAATTAAGGAGTGGAGTTTTTCGTGGAGTGGATGGCTTTTCCCTTACTCCTACTACAGGGATATTGGATGGAAGACTAGGTCCAGAGAAGGACGGCAAAACAGAATAGGTAGCCTCGCTGTTGATTAAAAAATTGTCTTACCCACTACCAGGAGAGTTACCCACAGCTCGGCGAGGGTGATGGGGGTCCCCGAGTCTCGGCACCTTCAGTTGTCGTCGTCCAGATGTAGGAGCTGGAAGGAGCTCCCAGGATCCTGGGAAAGGAGGTCACGTGGAGACGTGGCACCTGTTCTCAGGGTGGGGCAATCAGACTTCCAGTGTCCTCCCTGCTGGCAAGCAGGGCAGGGGGTTGCTGGTGGATGAGGGTTAGGACATTCACTGGCCTAATGTCCTGATGCCTTGCACTTATAGCAAGGCTGCATTGGGGCTTGGGGACCCTGTGGACACCTGTTGGCATGGTGTCCTGCCTTGCCGCACTTATAGCAGGCTCTTTTTGCAGCCTTGGAGTCTGTGGGGTGTGTGCTCTCTGGCCTGGGGTTACGACTAGGCTGTAAAGCCGCTGGTAGGAGCTGAACCTTCTGTTTAAGGCGAGCTTGCCATCTCCTCTCTGGAGTTATAGACCTTAAAGGCTAATTTAACTAGGTCTTGTATTGGTGTCTGAGGACCATCCTCTACCTTTTGAAATTTTTTTTACAAATGTCAGGAGCTGATTGAGAAATGAAATAAGATGCCAAAACGGTGGCCCCTGTGGGGAGGCCGGATCTAACCGGGTATATTGGATTAGAACCTCAGTCAGTTTAGGGTAGAGGTTAGGATAACCTGGAGGTCATGCCAAGTTAAGTCATAGGCCTGACAAAGGTGTCTAAATTCCTTTATGTATATGGTAGGATTAGCTGAGAAATCACCTAAACGCTTCTCAATTTTGGAAAGATCGGCCAATGAAAAAGGGACATGTACTCTGACTACCCCCTCCGCCCCAGCCACCTCTCGCAAAGGTGCTAACACTGTAGGAGGGTGTGGGCAGAGATAGGGGACTCAAGACAGCCAGTTGGGGGCCCCCGAAGGAGGCATGGGACCAAGTGGATTACTAGTAGATAAGGAGGATTCTGGGCAGGAAGGGAGGGGGTGGAGAGAAGGAGGAGTAGAGGGACGAGAGCTTAAGGCCCAAAAGCCTTGTACGTCAAATTTATTCTTTGGAGATAGGGGACTCAAGACAGCCAGTTGGGGGCCCCAAAGGAGGCATGGGACCGAGTGGATTACTAGTAGATAAGGAGGAGGAAGGAGGAGTCTGGGCAGGAAGGGAGGGGGTGGAGAGAAGGAGGAGTATAGGGACGAGAGCTTAAGGCCCCAAAGCCTTGTACGTCATTAATTTCGGACCACTTGCCTAGCCGCTGGCAGAAATTGCCGAGGTCTATCATGCCACAGTGGAAAGGAAAATTAACCGCTTCCTCCTAAGGTCTTGTTCAAGCTGTAAGGTTTTTAAATTGGCTAGGAGGCACCCTAAGGGGGTGCTCTTTGGAAATTTGGACTGGGGGGGTTTCCCGTTTGTTTCCTCTTTACGGACACAATGGAAATGGAAGTGGATCTCTGCCTGGCTTCAAAGCGTCCTTTGGAACCAGCAGAGACAGACTGGAGGCTCATGGAGCCAAAGTGGAGATTACCTTCAGGAGGACGTCTCCGTCCTGAGCCACTTGGTGGCTCAAAATGGACCTCGGACCTGCGCAGGATTTTGGCCGAGGGAGGTAAAGAGGAGACAAGGGCACTTACCCCAGAGAGGCCGTGAGAGTGAGGGAAGCGGGTCTCAGGTCCTGGTCCGTCTGGGGTGTGGAAGCAGGAGGAGGTTCCTCAATCCCTAGAGGCCTGAGGAGGGGTCTCCTCCCGGGTCTTCGGCACCGACTGATTTGTTTTTCTAAGACCACCAGAGTGGGCACAAAAGAACCAGCGAGTAGG
>NW_022320459.1:0-2559 GCF_002776525.5 Piliocolobus tephrosceles
CCTACTCGCTGGTTCTTTTGTGCCCACTCTGGTGGTCTTAGAAAAACAAATCAGTCGGTGCCGAAGACCCGGGAGGAGACCCCTCCTCAGGCCTCTAGGGATTGAGGAACCTCCTCCTGCTTCCACACCCCAGACGGACCAGGACCTGAGACCCGCTTCCCTCACTCTCACGGCCTCTCTGGGGTAAGTGCCCTTGTCTCCTCTTTACCTCCCTCGGCCAAAATCCTGCGCAGGTCCGAGGTCCATTTTGAGCCACCAAGTGGCTCAGGACGGAGACGTCCTCCTGAAGGTAATCTCCACTTTGGCTCCATGAGCCTCCAGTCTGTCTCTGCTGGTTCCAAAGGACGCTTTGAAGCCAGGCAGAGATCCACTTCCATTTCCATTGTGTCCGTAAAGAGGAAACAAACGGGAAACCCCCCCAGTCCAAATTTCCAAAGAGCACCCCCTTAGGGTGCCTCCTAGCCAATTTAAAAACCTTACAGCTTGAACAAGACCTTAGGAGGAAGCGGTTAATTTTCCTTTCCACTGTGGCATGATAGACCTCGGCAATTTCTGCCAGCGGCTAGGCAAGTGGTCCGAAATTAATGACGTACAAGGCTTTGGGGCCTTAAGCTCTCGTCCCTATACTCCTCCTTCTCTCCACCCCCTCCCTTCCTGCCCAGACTCCTCCTTCCTCCTCCTTATCTACTAGTAATCCACTCGGTCCCATGCCTCCTTTGGGGCCCCCAACTGGCTGTCTTGAGTCCCCTATCTCCAAAGAATAAATTTGACGTACAAGGCTTTTGGGCCTTAAGCTCTCGTCCCTCTACTCCTCCTTCTCTCCACCCCCTCCCTTCCTGCCCAGAATCCTCCTTATCTACTAGTAATCCACTTGGTCCCATGCCTCCTTCGGGGGCCCCCAACTGGCTGTCTTGAGTCCCCTATCTCTGCCCACACCCTCCTACAGTGTTAGCACCTTTGCGAGAGGTGGCTGGGGCGGAGGGGGTAGTCAGAGTACATGTCCCTTTTTCATTGGCCGATCTTTCCAAAATTGAGAAGCGTTTAGGTGATTTCTCAGCTAATCCTACCATATACATAAAGGAATTTAGACACCTTTGTCAGGCCTATGACTTAACTTGGCATGACCTCCAGGTTATCCTAACCTCTACCCTAAACTGACTGAGGTTCTAATCCAATATACCCGGTTAGATCCGGCCTCCCCACAGGGGCCACCGTTTTGGCATCTTATTTCATTTCTCAATCAGCTCCTGACATTTGTAAAAAAAATTTCAAAAGGTAGAGGATGGTCCTCAGACACCAATACAAGACCTAGTTAAATTAGCCTTTAAGGTCTATAACTCCAGAGAGGAGATGGCAAGCTCGCCTTAAACAGAAGGTTCAGCTCCTACCAGCGGCTTTACAGCCTAGTCGTAACCCCAGGCCAGAGAGCACACACCCCACAGACTCCAAGGCTGCAAAAAGAGCCTGCTATAAGTGCGGCAAGGCAGGACACCATGCCAACAGGTGTCCACAGGGTCCCCAAGCCCCAATGCAGCCTTGCTATAAGTGCAAGGCATCAGGACATTAGGCCAGTGAATGTCCTAACCCTCATCCACCAGCAACCCCCTGCCCTGCTTGCCAGCAGGGAGGACACTGGAAGTCTGATTGCCCCACCCTGAGAACAGGTGCCACGTCTCCACGTGACCTCCTTTCCCAGGATCCTGGGAGCTCCTTCCAGCTCCTACATCTGGACGACGACAACTGAAGGTGCCGAGACTCGGGGACCCCCATCACCCTCGCCGAGCTGTGGGTAACTCTCCTGGTAGTGGGTAAGACAATTTTTTAATCAACAGCGAGGCTACCTATTCTGTTTTGCCGTCCTTCTCTGGACCTAGTCTTCCATCCAATATCCCTGTAGTAGGAGTAAGGGAAAAGCCATCCACTCCACGAAAAACTCCACTCCTTAATTGCTGCCTAGCCAACAACTACTTTGCGCACTCGTTCCTCATTCCCAGCTTAAAAGGGCCCCTATTGAAAGCAATCAGTGGAAATCAGTTTGGCTTTCCCCCACTTGCCTCAAACTTAAATTTTCTTAACTATCTCATACTCCCAAACCTTGCCAGGACCTTCCTTCTGGGTTTTGCCCATATTCCAACAAATGCTTTCATTCCTCATTCCTATACTAATACTGTGCCTTATTTTATTCTTCATCCATACGTTCAAATACCAACCATGGGTCCCGACCTTAATGACGCCCCTTAACAGCAGGAAGTAGCCAGACAGACCATGGCACCCCTTTATCACTATTATCAATAAAAGGACTGTTTGGACGAACGGAGGCAGGATGGTGCACTTCCGGGTTCTTCTTCACCACCAACTCTTCCCACGTGTGCGAGAATGCAGCTGACGCCCGGGAAGGTGCAGATTAAGCAGGCATGCACCAGGTGATGTCAATCCGAGGAGACCAAGATTTACCTGGTGACACCTGCGGAACGCCCCCCCTCCCCCGACATGCCCGTGCCCCGCCTATTGTCCTTCCACTCCTAGAAAAGTCACTCCCAGCAGATGCGCCGGGGGTGG
>NW_022320460.1:0-1707 GCF_002776525.5 Piliocolobus tephrosceles
TCTTTTCCTAACTGAATACCCTTGATTTCTTTCTCTTGCCTGATTGCCCTAGCCAGAACTTCCAACACTATGTTGAATAGGAGTGGTGAGAGAGGGCATCCCTGTCTTGTGCCAGTTTTCAAAGGGAATTTTTCCAGTTTTTGCCCATTCAGTATGATATTAGCTGTGGGTTTGTCATAAATAGCTCTTATTATTTTGAGGTACGTTCCATCAATACCGAATTTATTGAGCATTTTTAGCATGAAGGGCTGTTGAATTTTGTCAAAAGCCTTTTCTGCATCTATTGAGATAATCATGTGGTTCTTGTCTTTGGTTCTGTTTATATGCTGGATTACGTTTATTGATTTGCGAATGTTGAACCAGCCTTGCATCCCAGGGATGAAGCCCACTTGATCATGGTGGATAAGCTTTTTGATGTGCTGCTGAATCCGGTTTGCCAGTATTTTATTGAGGATTTTTGCATCGATGTTCATCAGGGAGATTGGTCTAAAATTCTCTTTTTTTGTTGTGTCTCTGCCAGGCTTTGGTATCAGGATGATGTTGGCCTCATAAAATGAGTTAGGGAGGATTCCCTCTTTTTCTATTGATTGGAATAGTTTCAGAAGGAATGGTACCAGCTCCTCCTTGTACCTCTGGTAGAATTCAGCTGTGAATCCATCTGGTCCTGGGCTTTTTTTGGTGGGTAGGCTATTAATTGTTGCCTCAATTTCAGAGGCTGCTATTGGTCTATTCAGGGATTCAACTTCTTCCTGGTTTAGTCTTGGAAGAGTGTACGTGTCCAGGAAATTATCCATTTCTTCTAGATTTTCTAGTTGATTTGTGTAGAGGTGTTTATAGTATTCTCTGATGGTAGTTTGTATTTCTGTGGGGTCGGTGGTGATATCCCCTTTATCATTTTTTATTGCGTCTATTTGATTCCTCTCTCTTTTCTTCTTTATTAGTCTTGCTAGTGGTCTGTCAATTTTGTTGATCTTTTCAAAAAACCAGCTCCTGGATTCATTGATTTTTTGGAGGGTTTTTTGTGTCTCTATCTCCTTCAGTTCTGCTCTGATCTTAGTTATTTCTTGCCTTCTGCTAGCTTTTGAATGTGTTTGCTCTTGCCTCTCTAGTTCTTTTAATTGTGATGTTAGAGTGTCAATTTTAGATCTTTCCTGCTTTCTCTTGTGGGCATTTAGTGCTATAAATTTCCCTCTACACACTGCTTTAAATGTGTCCCAGAGATTCTGGTATGTTGTATCTTTGTTCTCATTGGTTTCAAAGAACATCTTTATTTCTGCTTTCATTTCGTTATGTACCCAGTAGTCATTCAGGAGCAGGTTGTTCAGTTTCCATGTAGTTGAGCGGTTTTGATTGAGTTTCTTAGTCCTGAGTTCTAGTTTGATTGCACTGTGGTCAGAGAGACAGTTTGTTATAATTTCTGTTCTTTTACATTTGCTGAGGAGTGCTTTACTTCCAATTATGTGGTCAATTTTGGAATAAGTGTGATGTGGTGCTGAGAAGAATGTATATTCTGTTGACTTGGGGTGGAGAGTTCTATAGATGTCTATTAGGTCCGCTTGGTGCAGAGATGAGTTCAATTCCTGGATATCCTTGTTAACTTTCTGTCTCGTTGATCTGTCTAATGTTGACAGTGGAGTGTTGAAGTCTCCCATTATTATTGTATGGGAGTCTAAGTCTCTTTGTAAGTCTCTAAGGACTTGCTTTATG
>NW_022320461.1:0-1707 GCF_002776525.5 Piliocolobus tephrosceles
CATAAAGCAAGTCCTTAGAGACTTACAAAGAGACTTAGACTCCCATACAATAATAATGGGAGACTTCAACACTCCACTGTCAACATTAGACAGATCAACGAGACAGAAAGTTAACAAGGATATCCAGGAATTGAACTCATCTCTGCACCAAGCGGACCTAATAGACATCTATAGAACTCTCCACCCCAAGTCAACAGAATATACATTCTTCTCAGCACCACATCACACTTATTCCAAAATTGACCACATAATTGGAAGTAAAGCACTCCTCAGCAAATGTAAAAGAACAGAAATTATAACAAACTGTCTCTCTGACCACAGTGCAATCAAACTAGAACTCAGGACTAAGAAACTCAATCAAAACCGCTCAACTACATGGAAACTGAACAACCTGCTCCTGAATGACTACTGGGTACATAACGAAATGAAAGCAGAAATAAAGATGTTCTTTGAAACCAATGAGAACAAAGATACAACATACCAGAATCTCTGGGACACATTTAAAGCAGTGTGTAGAGGGAAATTTATAGCACTAAATGCCCACAAGAGAAAGCAGGAAAGATCTAAAATTGACACTCTAACATCACAATTAAAAGAACTAGAGAGGCAAGAGCAAACACATTCAAAAGCTAGCAGAAGGCAAGAAATAACTAAGATCAGAGCAGAACTGAAGGAGATAGAGACACAAAAAACCCTCCAAAAAATCAATGAATCCAGGAGCTGGTTTTTTGAAAAGATCAACAAAATTGACAGACCACTAGCAAGACTAATAAAGAAGAAAAGAGAGAGGAATCAAATAGACGCAATAAAAAATGATAAAGGGGATATCACCACCGACCCCACAGAAATACAAACTACCATCAGAGAATACTATAAACACCTCTACACAAATCAACTAGAAAATCTAGAAGAAATGGATAATTTCCTGGACACGTACACTCTTCCAAGACTAAACCAGGAAGAAGTTGAATCCCTGAATAGACCAATAGCAGCCTCTGAAATTGAGGCAACAATTAATAGCCTACCCACCAAAAAAAGCCCAGGACCAGATGGATTCACAGCTGAATTCTACCAGAGGTACAAGGAGGAGCTGGTACCATTCCTTCTGAAACTATTCCAATCAATAGAAAAAGAGGGAATCCTCCCTAACTCATTTTATGAGGCCAACATCATCCTGATACCAAAGCCTGGCAGAGACACAACAAAAAAAGAGAATTTTAGACCAATCTCCCTGATGAACATCGATGCAAAAATCCTCAATAAAATACTGGCAAACCGGATTCAGCAGCACATCAAAAAGCTTATCCACCATGATCAAGTGGGCTTCATCCCTGGGATGCAAGGCTGGTTCAACATTCGCAAATCAATAAACGTAATCCAGCATATAAACAGAACCAAAGACAAGAACCACATGATTATCTCAATAGATGCAGAAAAGGCTTTTGACAAAATTCAACAGCCCTTCATGCTAAAAATGCTCAATAAATTCGGTATTGATGGAACGTACCTCAAAATAATAAGAGCTATTTATGACAAACCCACAGCTAATATCATACTGAATGGGCAAAAACTGGAAAAATTCCCTTTGAAAACTGGCACAAGACAGGGATGCCCTCTCTCACCACTCCTATTCAACATAGTGTTGGAAGTTCTGGCTAGGGCAATCAGGCAAGAGAAAGAAATCAAGGGTATTCAGTTAGGAAAAGA
>NW_022320462.1:0-1855 GCF_002776525.5 Piliocolobus tephrosceles
TAAGAATGCTTGTGATTTTTGCACATTAATTTTGTATCCTGAGACTTTGCTGAAGTTGCTTATCAGCTTAAGAAGATTTTGGGCTGAGACGATGGGGTTTTCTAAATACACAATCATGTCATCTGCAAACAGGGACAATTTGACTTCCTCTTTTCCTAACTGAATACCCTTGATTTCTTTCTCTTGCCTGATTGCCCTAGCCAGAACTTCCAACACTATGTTGAATAGGAGTGGTGAGAGAGGGCATCCCTGTCTTGTGCCAGTTTTCAAAGGGAACTTTTCCAGTTTTTGCCCATTCAGTATGATATTAGCTGTGGGTTTGTCATAAATAGCTCTTATTATTTTGAGGTACGTTCCATCAATACCGAATTTATTGAGCGTTTTTAGCATGAAGGGCTGTTGAATTTTGTCAAAAGCCTTTTCTGCATCTATTGAGATAATCATGTGGTTCTTGTCTTTGGTTCTGTTGATATGCTGGATTACGTTGATTGATTTGCGAATGTTGAACCAGCCTTGCATCCCAGGGATGAAGCCCACTTGATCATGGTGGATAAGCTTTTTGATGTGCTGCTGAATCCGGTTTGCCAGTATTTTATTGAGGATTTTTGCATCGATGTTCATCAGGGAGATTGGTCTAAAATTCTCTTTTTTTGTTGTGTCTCTGCCAGGCTTTGGTATCAGGATGATGCTGGCCTCATAAAATGAGTTAGGGAGGATTCCCTCTTTTTCTATTGATTGGAATAGTTTCAGAAGGAATGGTACCAGCTCCTCCTTGTACCTCTGGTAGAATTCAGCTGTGAATCCATCTGGTCCTGGGCTTTTTTTGGTGGGTAGGCTATTAATTGTTGCCTCAATTTCAGAGGCTGCTATTGGTCTATTCAGGGATTCAACTTCTTCCTGGTTTAGTCTTGGAAGAGTGTACGTGTCCAGGAAATTATCCATTTCTTCTAGATTTTCTAGTTGATTTGCGTAGAGGTGTTTATAGTATTCTCTGATGGTAGTTTGTATTTCTGTGGGGTCGGTGGTGATATCCCCTTTATCATTTTTTATTGCGTCTATTTGATTCCTCTCTCTTTTCTTCTTTATTAGTCTTGCTAGTGGTCTGTCAATTTTGTTGATCTTTTCAAAAAACCAGCTCCTGGATTCATTGATTTTTTGGAGGGTTTTTTGTGTCTCTATCTCCTTCAGTTCTGCTCTGATCTTAGTTATTTCTTGCCTTCTGCTAGCTTTTGAATGTGTTTGCTCTTGCCTCTCTAGTTCTTTTAATTGTGATGTTAGAGTGTCAATTTTAGATCTTTCCTGCTTTCTCTTGTGGGCATTTAGTGCTATAAATTTCCCTCTACACACTGCTTTAAATGTGTCCCAGAGATTCTGGTATGTTGTATCTTTGTTCTCATTGGTTTCAAAGAACATCTCTATTTCTGCCTTCATTTCATTATGTACCCAGTAGTCATTCAGGAGCAGGTTGTTCAGTTTCCATGTAGTTGAGCGGTTTTGATTGAGTTTCTTAGTCCTGAGTTCTAGTTTGATTGCACTGTGGTCTGAGAGACAGTTTGATATAATTTCTGTTCTTTTACATTTGCTGAGGAGTGCTTTACTTCCAATTATGTGGTCAATTTTGGAATAAGTGTGATGTGGTGCTGAGAAGAATGTATATTCTGTTGACTTGGGGTGGAGAGTTCTATAGATGTCTATTAGGTCCGCTTGGTGCAGAGATGAGTTCAATTCCTGGATATCCTTGTTAACTTTCTGTCTCCTTGTTCTGTCTAATGTTGACAGTGGAGTGTTGAAGTCTCCCATTATTATTGTATGGGAGTCTAAGTCTCTTTGTAAGTCTCTAAGGACTTGCTTTATG
>NW_022320463.1:0-1855 GCF_002776525.5 Piliocolobus tephrosceles
CATAAAGCAAGTCCTTAGAGACTTACAAAGAGACTTAGACTCCCATACAATAATAATGGGAGACTTCAACACTCCACTGTCAACATTAGACAGAACAAGGAGACAGAAAGTTAACAAGGATATCCAGGAATTGAACTCATCTCTGCACCAAGCGGACCTAATAGACATCTATAGAACTCTCCACCCCAAGTCAACAGAATATACATTCTTCTCAGCACCACATCACACTTATTCCAAAATTGACCACATAATTGGAAGTAAAGCACTCCTCAGCAAATGTAAAAGAACAGAAATTATATCAAACTGTCTCTCAGACCACAGTGCAATCAAACTAGAACTCAGGACTAAGAAACTCAATCAAAACCGCTCAACTACATGGAAACTGAACAACCTGCTCCTGAATGACTACTGGGTACATAATGAAATGAAGGCAGAAATAGAGATGTTCTTTGAAACCAATGAGAACAAAGATACAACATACCAGAATCTCTGGGACACATTTAAAGCAGTGTGTAGAGGGAAATTTATAGCACTAAATGCCCACAAGAGAAAGCAGGAAAGATCTAAAATTGACACTCTAACATCACAATTAAAAGAACTAGAGAGGCAAGAGCAAACACATTCAAAAGCTAGCAGAAGGCAAGAAATAACTAAGATCAGAGCAGAACTGAAGGAGATAGAGACACAAAAAACCCTCCAAAAAATCAATGAATCCAGGAGCTGGTTTTTTGAAAAGATCAACAAAATTGACAGACCACTAGCAAGACTAATAAAGAAGAAAAGAGAGAGGAATCAAATAGACGCAATAAAAAATGATAAAGGGGATATCACCACCGACCCCACAGAAATACAAACTACCATCAGAGAATACTATAAACACCTCTACGCAAATCAACTAGAAAATCTAGAAGAAATGGATAATTTCCTGGACACGTACACTCTTCCAAGACTAAACCAGGAAGAAGTTGAATCCCTGAATAGACCAATAGCAGCCTCTGAAATTGAGGCAACAATTAATAGCCTACCCACCAAAAAAAGCCCAGGACCAGATGGATTCACAGCTGAATTCTACCAGAGGTACAAGGAGGAGCTGGTACCATTCCTTCTGAAACTATTCCAATCAATAGAAAAAGAGGGAATCCTCCCTAACTCATTTTATGAGGCCAGCATCATCCTGATACCAAAGCCTGGCAGAGACACAACAAAAAAAGAGAATTTTAGACCAATCTCCCTGATGAACATCGATGCAAAAATCCTCAATAAAATACTGGCAAACCGGATTCAGCAGCACATCAAAAAGCTTATCCACCATGATCAAGTGGGCTTCATCCCTGGGATGCAAGGCTGGTTCAACATTCGCAAATCAATCAACGTAATCCAGCATATCAACAGAACCAAAGACAAGAACCACATGATTATCTCAATAGATGCAGAAAAGGCTTTTGACAAAATTCAACAGCCCTTCATGCTAAAAACGCTCAATAAATTCGGTATTGATGGAACGTACCTCAAAATAATAAGAGCTATTTATGACAAACCCACAGCTAATATCATACTGAATGGGCAAAAACTGGAAAAGTTCCCTTTGAAAACTGGCACAAGACAGGGATGCCCTCTCTCACCACTCCTATTCAACATAGTGTTGGAAGTTCTGGCTAGGGCAATCAGGCAAGAGAAAGAAATCAAGGGTATTCAGTTAGGAAAAGAGGAAGTCAAATTGTCCCTGTTTGCAGATGACATGATTGTGTATTTAGAAAACCCCATCGTCTCAGCCCAAAATCTTCTTAAGCTGATAAGCAACTTCAGCAAAGTCTCAGGATACAAAATTAATGTGCAAAAATCACAAGCATTCTTA
>NW_022320464.1:0-2561 GCF_002776525.5 Piliocolobus tephrosceles
AAAGTTAACAAGGATATCCAGGAATTGAACTCATCTCTGCACCAAGCGGACCTAATAGACATCTATAGAACTCTCCACCCCAAGTCAACAGAATATACATTCTTCTCAGCACCACATCGCACTTATTCCAAAATTGACCACATAATTGGAAGTAAAGCACTCCTCAGCAAATGTAAAAGAACAGAAATTATAACAAACTGTCTCTCAGACCACAGTGCAATCAAACTAGAACTCAGGACTAAGAAACTCAATCAAAACCGCTCAACTACATGGAAACTGAACAACCTGCTCCTGAATGACTACTGGGTACATAACGAAATGAAAGCAGAAATAAAGATGTTCTTTGAAACCAATGAGAACAAAGATACAACATACCAGAATCTCTGGGACACATTTAAAGCAGTGTGTAGAGGGAAATTTATAGCACTAAGTGCCCACAAGAGAAAGCAGGAAAGATCTAAAATTGACACTCTAACATCACAATTAAACGAACTAGAGAGGCAAGAGCAAACACATTCAAAAGCTAGCAGAAGGCAAGAAATAACTAAGATCAGAGCAGAACTGAAGGAGATAGAGACACAAAAAACCCTCCAAAAAATCAATGAATCCAGGAGTTGGTTTTTTGAAAAGATCAACAAAATTGACAGACCGCTAGCAAGGCTAATAAAGAAGAAAAGAGAGAGGAATCAAATAGACGCAATAAAAAATGATAAAGGGGATATCACCACCGACCCCACAGAAATACACACTACCATCAGAGAATACTATAAACACCTCTACGCAAATCAACTAGAAAATCTAGAAGAAATGGATAATTTCCTGGACACGTACACTCTTCCAAGACTAAACCAGGAAGAAGTTGAATCCCTGAATAGACCAATAGCAGCCTCTGAAATTGAGGCAACAATTAATAGCCTACCCACCAAAAAAAGCCCAGGACCAGATGGATTCACAGCTGAATTCTACCAGAGGTACAAGGAGGAGCTGGTACCATTCCTTCTGAAACTATTCCAATCAATAGAAAAAGAGGGAATCCTCCCTAACTCATTTTATGAGGCCAACATCATCCTGATACCAAAGCCTGGCAGAGACACAACAAAAAAAGAGAATTTTAGACCAATCTCCCTGATGAACATCGATGCAAAAATCCTCAATAAAATACTGGCAAACCGGATTCAGCAGCACATCAAAAAGCTTATCCACCATGATCAAGTGGGCTTCATCCCTGGGATGCAAGGCTGGTTCAACATTCGCAAATCAATCAACGTAATCCAGCATATCAACAGAACCAAAGACAAGAACCACATGATTATCTCAATAGATGCAGAAAAGGCTTTTGACAAAATTCAACAGCCCTTCATGCTAAAAAC
Source organism: Piliocolobus tephrosceles (assembly GCF_002776525.5). Taxonomy (NCBI): domain Eukaryota; kingdom Metazoa; phylum Chordata; class Mammalia; order Primates; family Cercopithecidae; genus Piliocolobus; species Piliocolobus tephrosceles. Next base: position 1,371 of record NW_022320464.1, read on the forward strand.
GCTCAACAAATTCGGTATTGATGGAACGTACCTCAAAATAATAAGAGCTATTTATGACAAACCCACAGCTAATATCATACTGAATGGGCAAAAACTGGAAAAATTCCCTTTGAAAACTGGCACAAGACAGGGATGCCCTCTCTCACCACTCCTATTCAACATAGTGTTGGAAGTTCTGGCTAGGGCAATCAGGCAAGAGAAAGAAATCAAGGGTATTCAGTTAGGAAAAGAAGAAGTCAAATTGTCCCTGTTTGCAGCTGACATGATTGTATATTTAGAAAACCCCATCGTCTCAGCCCAAAATCTTCTTAAGCTGATAAGCAACTTCAGCAAAGTCTCAGGATACAAAATTAATGTGCAAAAATCACAAGCATTCTTATACACCAGTAACAGACAAGCAGAGAGCCAAATCAGGAATGAACTTCCATTCACAATTGCTTCAAAGAGAATAAAATACCTAGGAATCCAACTTACAAGGGATGTAAAGGACCTCTTCAAGGAGAACTACAAACCACTGCTCAGTGAAATCAAAGAGGACACAAACAAATGGAAGAACATACCATGCTCATGGATAGGAAGAATCAATATCGTGAAAATGGCCATACTGCCCAAGGTTATTTATAGATTCAATGCCATCCCCATCAAGCTACCAATGAGTTTCTTCACCGAATTGGAAAAAACTGCTTTAAAGTTCATATGGAACCAAAAAAGAGCCCGTATTGCCAAGACAATCCTAAGTCAAAAGGACAAAGCCGGAGGCGTCACGCTACCTGACTTCAAACTATACTACAAGGCTACAGTAACCAAAACAGCATGGTACTGGTACCAAAACAGAGATATAGACCAATGGAACAGAACGGAGTCCTCAGAAATAATGCCACACATCTACAACCATCTGATCTTTGACAAACCTGACAAAAACAAGAAATGGGGAAAGGATTCCCTATTTAATAAATGGTGCTGGGAAAATTGGCTAGCCATAAGTAGAAAGCTGAAACTGGATCCTTTCCTTACTCCTTATACGAAGATTAATTCAAGATGGATTAGAGACTTAAATGTTAGACCTAATACCATAAAAACCCTAGAAGAAAATCTAGGTAGTACCATTCAGGACATAGGCATGGGCAAGGACTTCATGGCTAAAACACCAAAAGCAACGGCAGCAAAAGCCAAAATTGACAAATGGGATCT
>NW_022320466.1:0-2561 GCF_002776525.5 Piliocolobus tephrosceles
AGATCCCATTTGTCAATTTTGGCTTTTGCTGCCGTTGCTTTTGGTGTTTTAGCCATGAAGTCCTTGCCCATGCCTATGTCCTGAATGGTACTACCTAGATTTTCTTCTAGGGTTTTTATGGTATTAGGTCTAACATTTAAGTCTCTAATCCATCTTGAATTAATCTTCGTATAAGGAGTAAGGAAAGGATCCAGTTTCAGCTTTCTACTTATGGCTAGCCAATTTTCCCAGCACCATTTATTAAATAGGGAATCCTTTCCCCATTTCTTGTTTTTGTCAGGTTTGTCAAAGATCAGATGGTTGTAGATGTGTGGCATTATTTCTGAGGACTCCGTTCTGTTCCATTGGTCTATATCTCTGTTTTGGTACCAGTACCATGCTGTTTTGGTTACTGTAGCCTTGTAGTATAGTTTGAAGTCAGGTAGCATGACGCCTCCAGCTTTGTCCCTTTGACTTAGGATTGTCTTGGCAATGCGGGCTCTTTTTTGGTTCCATATGAACTTTAAAGCAGTTTTTTCCAATTCGGTGAAGAAACTCATTGGTAGCTTGATGGGGATGGCATTGAATCTATAAATAACCTTGGGCAGTATGGCCATTTTCACGATATTGATTCTTCCTATCCATGAGCATGGTATGTTCTTCCATTTGTTTGTGTCCTCTTTGATTTCACTGAGCAGTGGTTTGTAGTTCTCCTTGAAGAGGTCCTTTACATCCCTTGTAAGTTGGATTCCTAGGTATTTTATTCTCTTTGAAGCAATTGTGAATGGAAGTTCATTCCTGATTTGGCTCTCTGCTTGTCTGTTACTGGTGTATAAGAATGCTTGTGATTTTTGCACATTAATTTTGTATCCTGAGACTTTGCTGAAGTTGCTTATCAGCTTAAGAAGATTTTGGGCTGAGACGATGGGGTTTTCTAAATATACAATCATGTCAGCTGCAAACAGGGACAATTTGACTTCTTCTTTTCCTAACTGAATACCCTTGATTTCTTTCTCTTGCCTGATTGCCCTAGCCAGAACTTCCAACACTATGTTGAATAGGAGTGGTGAGAGAGGGCATCCCTGTCTTGTGCCAGTTTTCAAAGGGAATTTTTCCAGTTTTTGCCCATTCAGTATGATATTAGCTGTGGGTTTGTCATAAATAGCTCTTATTATTTTGAGGTACGTTCCATCAATACCGAATTTGTTGAGCGTTTTTAGCATGAAGGGCTGTTGAATTTTGTCAAAAGCCTTTTCTGCATCTATTGAGATAATCATGTGGTTCTTGTCTTTGGTTCTGTTGATATGCTGGATTACGTTGATTGATTTGCGAATGTTGAACCAGCCTTGCATCCCAGGGATGAAGCCCACTTGATCATGGTGGATAAGCTTTTTGATGTGCTGCTGAATCCGGTTTGCCAGTATTTTATTGAGGATTTTTGCATCGATGTTCATCAGGGAGATTGGTCTAAAATTCTCTTTTTTTGTTGTGTCTCTGCCAGGCTTTGGTATCAGGATGATGTTGGCCTCATAAAATGAGTTAGGGAGGATTCCCTCTTTTTCTATTGATTGGAATAGTTTCAGAAGGAATGGTACCAGCTCCTCCTTGTACCTCTGGTAGAATTCAGCTGTGAATCCATCTGGTCCTGGGCTTTTTTTGGTGGGTAGGCTATTAATTGTTGCCTCAATTTCAGAGGCTGCTATTGGTCTATTCAGGGATTCAACTTCTTCCTGGTTTAGTCTTGGAAGAGTGTACGTGTCCAGGAAATTATCCATTTCTTCTAGATTTTCTAGTTGATTTGCGTAGAGGTGTTTATAGTATTCTCTGATGGTAGTGTGTATTTCTGTGGGGTCGGTGGTGATATCCCCTTTATCATTTTTTATTGCGTCTATTTGATTCCTCTCTCTTTTCTTCTTTATTAGCCTTGCTAGCGGTCTGTCAATTTTGTTGATCTTTTCAAAAAACCAACTCCTGGATTCATTGATTTTTTGGAGGGTTTTTTGTGTCTCTATCTCCTTCAGTTCTGCTCTGATCTTAGTTATTTCTTGCCTTCTGCTAGCTTTTGAATGTGTTTGCTCTTGCCTCTCTAGTTCGTTTAATTGTGATGTTAGAGTGTCAATTTTAGATCTTTCCTGCTTTCTCTTGTGGGCACTTAGTGCTATAAATTTCCCTCTACACACTGCTTTAAATGTGTCCCAGAGATTCTGGTATGTTGTATCTTTGTTCTCATTGGTTTCAAAGAACATCTTTATTTCTGCTTTCATTTCGTTATGTACCCAGTAGTCATTCAGGAGCAGGTTGTTCAGTTTCCATGTAGTTGAGCGGTTTTGATTGAGTTTCTTAGTCCTGAGTTCTAGTTTGATTGCACTGTGGTCTGAGAGACAGTTTGTTATAATTTCTGTTCTTTTACATTTGCTGAGGAGTGCTTTACTTCCAATTATGTGGTCAATTTTGGAATAAGTGCGATGTGGTGCTGAGAAGAATGTATATTCTGTTGACTTGGGGTGGAGAGTTCTATAGATGTCTATTAGGTCCGCTTGGTGCAGAGATGAGTTCAATTCCTGGATATCCTTGTTAACTTT
>NW_022320467.1:0-4018 GCF_002776525.5 Piliocolobus tephrosceles
ACCTGTGGTCCCAGTTACCCAAGAAGCTGAGGTGGGAGAGTCACCTGAGCCTGACAGGTCAAGACTGCAGTGAGCCATGATCATGCCACTGCACTCCAGCATGAGCAACAGAGTGAGACCCTGTCTCAAAAAAAAAAAAAAAAAAGACATGTGTGCGTATGTATTTGTTTGACTATCAGTTTTCAGTTCCTTTTGACATACACCTGCTATAGTCTGAAAGTTTGTGTCCCCTCAAAATTCATAGGTTGAAACCTAATCCCCAATGCAATAGTATAAGAGGTAGTTGGAAAAGGGAGAAGTAGTTTTATAGCCTTTTCAGATAATGTGGGCATTTGCTTTAATGTTACACGAAAACTCAACAGATAGAAGAATCTTAAAGGTTGATTGTGGCAGGGCACGGTGGCTCACACCTGTAATCCCAGTAAGCTGGGAGGTTGAAGAGGGCAGATCACTTGAGGTTGAGAGTTAAGACCAGCCTGACCAACTTGGTGAAACCCTATCTCTACAAAACATACAAAAGTTAGCCAGGCGTGGTGGCACACACCTGTAATCCCAGCTACTCAGAAGGCTGAGGCAGGAGAATTGCTTGAACCCAAGCGGTGGAGATTGCAGTGAGCCGAGATGACACCGCTGCAGTCCAGCCTGGACGACAGAGTGAGACTCTGTCTAAAGAATTAAAAAAAAGGTTATTTGTAATGTGGAATCTGAAACTATATTAATTAAGTTTTCTTAATCAATTACATTAAAATCTGTCTGTCTATTCTGCACTTTGAATAGATCTTTCAATCATGCATGATCATAACATTATAGATGTTGGTACCTTGAGTTATGTGTCTCCTCCACATGTTGATACATGTATTATATACAGCAAAAAAATCGTATTTGTTAATATAACCATTAATTTCATTAGAAAAATACGGGAAGCTGGCCGGGCATGGCGGCTCATGCCTGTAATCCCAGCACTTTGGGAGGCCGAGGTGGGCTGGTCACCTGAGGTCGGGAGTTCAAGACCAACCTGGCCAACATGGAGAAACCCTGTCTCTACTAAAAATACAAAATTAGCCGGGCATGGTGGCGCATGCCTGTAATCCTAGCTACTCAGGAGACTGAGGCAGGAGAATCGCTTGAACCCGGGAAGCGGAGGTTGCAGTGAGCCAAGATCGCGCCATTTCACTCCAGTCTGGTCAACAAGAGCAAAACTCTGTCTCAAAAAAGAAAGAAAAAAGAAAAATATGGGAAGCTGAGTTTTCCAGGTCACAGTGGTGATAGATGCATATTGCTATGGTTTGGATGCTGTTTGCTTGTCCCCACCAAAACTCATGTTAAAACTTGATTCCCAGTATGGCAGCCCTGGGAGGCAGGGCATACTGGGATGTGTTTGGGATATAGGAACAGATACTTCATGAATGACTTGGACTGTTTTCCCAGTAGTGAGGGGGTTCTCACTCTTAAGAGACTGGATTATTCCTCTTGGGAATATAGTAATTCTTGTGAGAAAGGGTTGTTATAAAACCAGAACAGGCTGGGCGTGGTGGCTCACGCCTGTAATCCAAACACTTTGGAGGGTTGAGGCAGGCAGATCACGAGGTCAAGAGATCGAGACCATCCTGGCTAACACGGTGAAACCCTGTCTCTACTAAATAATACAAAAAATTAGCCAGGCGTGGTGGCGGGCACCTGTAGTCCCAACTACTTGGGAGGTTGAGGCAGGAGAATAGCATGAATCCGGGAGGCGGATTTTGCAGTGAGCCGAGATCACACCACTGCACTCCAGCCTGGGTGACAGAGCGAGACTCCATCTGAAAAAATAAAAAATTTAAAAAAAAACAGGACAACACTCAGATTTTCCCCTCTTTACACATGTCTGCTTACCTTTTGACCTTCTCCACTATGTTGTGATCCAACATGAAAGCCCTTACCAGAAGCCAGGGCCATGCCTTTGGACTTCTCAGCCTGCAGAACCATGAGCTAGATAAACCTCTTTTCTTCATGGATTGCCTTGTTTCAGGTATTCTTTTATAGCAACACAAAATGGACTAAGACACATGTTTTCCAAAATTCTAATTTTTTACTTAAAACCTTGAATCTTGAAATTTATAACAAATATTTGTAGTTGATATCCTTGAATTGACATGCTTACTTCACTACTTTTCAAGAAAATACCTGCCAATTACCCAAGCTTGAATAACTGTATTGTGTCAGTCATTCTTACAAGTAAAAATTGATATCAAATGAACAAACGTGCTAGTTTCACTTAGAACTCAAACACTGCACAAATGCTTCTCCTCAAGATAATCCTCACGCTTCTAAGTGCTGCAGAAGTAATTCATGTGTAATTCTAAATTCATCATATAGAATATTTTTTAGTTTTGACACGGAGTTTCACTCTTGTTGCCCAGGCTAGAGTGTAATGGCATAATCTCAGCTCACTGCAACCTCTCCCTTCTGGGTTCAAGTGATTCTCCTGTCTCAGCCTCCTGAGTAACTGGAATTACAGGTGCCCACCACCACGCCTGGCTAATTTTTGTATTTTTAGTAGAGACAGGGTTTCACCATATTGGCCAGGCTGGTCTCGAACTCCTGACCTCAGCTGATCCACCTGCCTCAGCCTCCCAAAGTGCTGGGATTACAGGTGTGAGCAACCATGCTCAGCCTAGAATTTTTAAAAGGTAGGTACTTGAGGGTCAAGGTTTAACAAAATTAATAATTTTTATGGTCCCATCAAGGACAGTTCTAAATAAAACTGGTATCTCCTTTTTTACTGCAAGGATGTGGCAATGAAGAATACAATGACTACTTGTCCATTGCCAGCAGTTTTACCCACCATTGCTTTTTATCATCAGGGCAAATGTCAACACAGTGAAAAAGGTAGATAAAGTCTCTGTATTATTATGAAAATAGTTTTACTTTACAGAACTCTCTGAAAGGGTCTCAGAAATCCCTAAAAGTCTGTGGTAAAACCATTCATTGAAATTTATAGACTGGCCAGAAAAATGTATCCAGGAATAGCTTTTTAAGAACAGGACTAGAAATTTGGAATTCCCAAGAAAATCAGTTGAAAAACTGTCTCCTATCAGTTAATTTACATATATTATTACATAGATCCACAATTCTTCTGTATTACACGAGTTGCTTGTGTTAAGAGCTATAGGAGACTGAGAAGGGAAAATAAGTAGTCTTTTTTTTTTTTTTTTTTGAAACTGGGTCCCACTGTGTCACCCAGGCTGCAGTATGATGGTGTGATCATGGTTCATTGAAGCCTCAATGTCCCCGAGGCTGAAATTATCCTCCCTCAGCTGAAAGGATCCTCTCGTCTCAGCCTCCCAAGCAGCTAGGACTACAGGGAAACACCACCATGCCCAGCTAATTTTTTTCTATTTTTTTAGAGATGGGGTTTCACCATGTTGCCGAGACTGGTCTCAAACTCCTGGACTCAAGCAATCTGCCTGACTCCCAAAGTGTAAGATTACAGGTGTGAGCCACCACACCCAGCCTAAAAGAAGCAGTGATTTTTTTTGTTGTTGTTGTTTGTTTGTTTGTTTGTTTGTGAGACAGTCTCGCTCTTTTGCCCAGGCTGTAGTGCAGTGGCACCATCTCCACTGGCTGTAACCTCCGCCTCCTGGGTTCAAGGAATTCTCCTCAGCCTCCCAAGTAGCTGGGATTACAGGCGTGTTCCACCACGCCCAGCTAATTTTTGTATTTTTAGTATAGAGACATGAGTTTGCCATGTTGGCCAGACTGGTCTCAAACTCCTGACCTCAGGTGATCCACCTGCCTCAGCCTCCCAAAGCGCTGGGATTATAGGTGTGAGCCCCCGCACCTGGGCAAAGAAGCAGTCTTAACCTTCTAAACAACCAAACTTTTAAGGGGTCTTATGAATGATGGTGCTAAATAACACCTCTATAACAAGTGCTTCTGCTACCATTCCCTCCTCTGTATCTGGCTGAGGAAACACATGCTCTAGAGCCCTGAATTCTTTTTGATCCCATTAATTCCTACACTGTACCTGTGGTCTCTT
>NW_022320468.1:0-4018 GCF_002776525.5 Piliocolobus tephrosceles
AAGAGACCACAGGTACAGTGTAGGAATTAATGGGATCAAAAAGAATTCAGGGCTCTAGAGCATGTGTTTCCTCAGCCAGATACAGAGGAGGGAATGGTAGCAGAAGCACTTGTTATAGAGGTGTTATTTAGCACCATCATTCATAAGACCCCTTAAAAGTTTGGTTGTTTAGAAGGTTAAGACTGCTTCTTTGCCCAGGTGCGGGGGCTCACACCTATAATCCCAGCGCTTTGGGAGGCTGAGGCAGGTGGATCACCTGAGGTCAGGAGTTTGAGACCAGTCTGGCCAACATGGCAAACTCATGTCTCTATACTAAAAATACAAAAATTAGCTGGGCGTGGTGGAACACGCCTGTAATCCCAGCTACTTGGGAGGCTGAGGAGAATTCCTTGAACCCAGGAGGCGGAGGTTACAGCCAGTGGAGATGGTGCCACTGCACTACAGCCTGGGCAAAAGAGCGAGACTGTCTCACAAACAAACAAACAAACAAACAACAACAACAAAAAAAATCACTGCTTCTTTTAGGCTGGGTGTGGTGGCTCACACCTGTAATCTTACACTTTGGGAGTCAGGCAGATTGCTTGAGTCCAGGAGTTTGAGACCAGTCTCGGCAACATGGTGAAACCCCATCTCTAAAAAAATAGAAAAAAATTAGCTGGGCATGGTGGTGTTTCCCTGTAGTCCTAGCTGCTTGGGAGGCTGAGACGAGAGGATCCTTTCAGCTGAGGGAGGATAATTTCAGCCTCGGGGACATTGAGGCTTCAATGAACCATGATCACACCATCATACTGCAGCCTGGGTGACACAGTGGGACCCAGTTTCAAAAAAAAAAAAAAAAAAGACTACTTATTTTCCCTTCTCAGTCTCCTATAGCTCTTAACACAAGCAACTCGTGTAATACAGAAGAATTGTGGATCTATGTAATAATATATGTAAATTAACTGATAGGAGACAGTTTTTCAACTGATTTTCTTGGGAATTCCAAATTTCTAGTCCTGTTCTTAAAAAGCTATTCCTGGATACATTTTTCTGGCCAGTCTATAAATTTCAATGAATGGTTTTACCACAGACTTTTAGGGATTTCTGAGACCCTTTCAGAGAGTTCTGTAAAGTAAAACTATTTTCATAATAATACAGAGACTTTATCTACCTTTTTCACTGTGTTGACATTTGCCCTGATGATAAAAAGCAATGGTGGGTAAAACTGCTGGCAATGGACAAGTAGTCATTGTATTCTTCATTGCCACATCCTTGCAGTAAAAAAGGAGATACCAGTTTTATTTAGAACTGTCCTTGATGGGACCATAAAAATTATTAATTTTGTTAAACCTTGACCCTCAAGTACCTACCTTTTAAAAATTCTAGGCTGAGCATGGTTGCTCACACCTGTAATCCCAGCACTTTGGGAGGCTGAGGCAGGTGGATCAGCTGAGGTCAGGAGTTCGAGACCAGCCTGGCCAATATGGTGAAACCCTGTCTCTACTAAAAATACAAAAATTAGCCAGGCGTGGTGGTGGGCACCTGTAATTCCAGTTACTCAGGAGGCTGAGACAGGAGAATCACTTGAACCCAGAAGGGAGAGGTTGCAGTGAGCTGAGATTATGCCATTACACTCTAGCCTGGGCAACAAGAGTGAAACTCCGTGTCAAAACTAAAAAATATTCTATATGATGAATTTAGAATTACACATGAATTACTTCTGCAGCACTTAGAAGCGTGAGGATTATCTTGAGGAGAAGCATTTGTGCAGTGTTTGAGTTCTAAGTGAAACTAGCACGTTTGTTCATTTGATATCAATTTTTACTTGTAAGAATGACTGACACAATACAGTTATTCAAGCTTGGGTAATTGGCAGGTATTTTCTTGAAAAGTAGTGAAGTAAGCATGTCAATTCAAGGATATCAACTACAAATATTTGTTATAAATTTCAAGATTCAAGGTTTTAAGTAAAAAATTAGAATTTTGGAAAACATGTGTCTTAGTCCATTTTGTGTTGCTATAAAAGAATACCTGAAACAAGGCAATCCATGAAGAAAAGAGGTTTATCTAGCTCATGGTTCTGCAGGCTGAGAAGTCCAAAGGCATGGCCCTGGCTTCTGGTAAGGGCTTTCATGTTGGATCACAACATAGTGGAGAAGGTCAAAAGGTAAGCAGACATGTGTAAAGAGGGGAAAATCTGAGTGTTGTCCTGTTTTTTTTTAAATTTTTTATTTTTTCAGATGGAGTCTCGCTCTGTCACCCAGGCTGGAGTGCAGTGGTGTGATCTCGGCTCACTGCAAAATCCGCCTCCCGGATTCATGCTATTCTCCTGCCTCAACCTCCCAAGTAGTTGGGACTACAGGTGCCCGCCACCACGCCTGGCTAATTTTTTGTATTATTTAGTAGAGACAGGGTTTCACCGTGTTAGCCAGGATGGTCTCGATCTCTTGACCTCGTGATCTGCCTGCCTCAACCCTCCAAAGTGTTTGGATTACAGGCGTGAGCCACCACGCCCAGCCTGTTCTGGTTTTATAACAACCCTTTCTCACAAGAATTACTATATTCCCAAGAGGAATAATCCAGTCTCTTAAGAGTGAGAACCCCCTCACTACTGGGAAAACAGTCCAAGTCATTCATGAAGTATCTGTTCCTATATCCCAAACACATCCCAGTATGCCCTGCCTCCCAGGGCTGCCATACTGGGAATCAAGTTTTAACATGAGTTTTGGTGGGGACAAGCAAACAGCATCCAAACCATAGCAATATGCATCTATCACCACTGTGACCTGGAAAACTCAGCTTCCCATATTTTTCTTTTTTCTTTCTTTTTTGAGACAGAGTTTTGCTCTTGTTGACCAGACTGGAGTGAAATGGCGCGATCTTGGCTCACTGCAACCTCCGCTTCCCGGGTTCAAGCGATTCTCCTGCCTCAGTCTCCTGAGTAGCTAGGATTACAGGCATGCGCCACCATGCCCGGCTAATTTTGTATTTTTAGTAGAGACAGGGTTTCTCCATGTTGGCCAGGTTGGTCTTGAACTCCCGACCTCAGGTGACCAGCCCACCTCGGCCTCCCAAAGTGCTGGGATTACAGGCATGAGCCGCCATGCCCGGCCAGCTTCCCGTATTTTTCTAATGAAATTAATGGTTATATTAACAAATACGATTTTTTTGCTGTATATAATACATGTATCAACATGTGGAGGAGACACATAACTCAAGGTACCAACATCTATAATGTTATGATCATGCATGATTGAAAGATCTATTCAAAGTGCAGAATAGACAGACAGATTTTAATGTAATTGATTAAGAAAACTTAATTAATATAGTTTCAGATTCCACATTACAAATAACCTTTTTTTTAATTCTTTAGACAGAGTCTCACTCTGTCGTCCAGGCTGGACTGCAGCGGTGTCATCTCGGCTCACTGCAATCTCCACCGCTTGGGTTCAAGCAATTCTCCTGCCTCAGCCTTCTGAGTAGCTGGGATTACAGGTGTGTGCCACCACGCCTGGCTAACTTTTGTATGTTTTGTAGAGATAGGGTTTCACCAAGTTGGTCAGGCTGGTCTTAACTCTCAACCTCAAGTGATCTGCCCTCTTCAACCTCCCAGCTTACTGGGATTACAGGTGTGAGCCACCGTGCCCTGCCACAATCAACCTTTAAGATTCTTCTATCTGTTGAGTTTTCGTGTAACATTAAAGCAAATGCCCACATTATCTGAAAAGGCTATAAAACTACTTCTCCCTTTTCCAACTACCTCTTATACTATTGCATTGGGGATTAGGTTTCAACCTATGAATTTTGAGGGGACACAAACTTTCAGACTATAGCAGGTGTATGTCAAAAGGAACTGAAAACTGATAGTCAAACAAATACATACGCACACATGTCTTTTTTTTTTTTTTTTTTGAGACAGGGTCTCACTCTGTTGCTCATGCTGGAGTGCAGTGGCATGATCATGGCTCACTGCAGTCTTGACCTGTCAGGCTCAGGTGACTCTCCCACCTCAGCTTCTTGGGTAACTGGGACCACAGGT
>NW_022320469.1:0-1467 GCF_002776525.5 Piliocolobus tephrosceles
AGCTGCAGCCTTAGCTTTTTGGGAAAAGGAGAGTGGTGGGGTTAAATTCAGATGTAGACATAGCTTGAGGGCCTGAGTTTGGGCCCTGGGCCTGATTGTTCTGGAATGCAAAGAGCCCATACTTGATAGTAATAGATGTTCCAATATTGAGCCGTCAGTGCATTTCTGTTTTAAGTCCTTCTTGGTTATGTGGGATTGTACTATTGGATAAGATTTTCTACTATTTTGTCTAGATTATTCTGAAATGAGATTGGACTATAGCTTTCTTTGTGGTATATGCTCTTGTAATTTATTTTTTATATCAGGATTATGTGAATTTCCTAGAATGATTTGGAGAGATGTAAAGCGTTCTATATGCTGGAACATTCTATATAACATAGAATTACATATTTTTAACTAAAGATTAGCAGAAACTTGCCTGTAAGCCTCTGGGTGGGGTGCCTTTTGTGAGGAAGAGCTCCTTAATGATCTTTTAATGAATTCTGTCATTATTGGTCTATTTAAGTGCGCTGCTTCATCTTAAGTCACTTTTAGTAATTCATTTTCACTTAGAAAATGTAATAAAGTTGTACAAAGTATTCCCTCTTTCTCTCTCTCTCTCTCTTTCTTTCTTTAGACGGAGTTTTGCTATTGTTGCCCAGGCTGGAGTGCAATCTCGCCTCACTGCAACCTCCACTTCCCGGGTTCAAGCGATTCTTCTGCCTCAGCCCCCTGAGTAGCTGGGATTACAGGCACCCACTACCATGCCCGGCTAATTTTTGAATTTTTAGTAGAGATAGTGTTTTGCCATGTTGGTCAGGCTGGTCTCGAACTCCTGACCTCAGGTGATCCATCCGCCTCGGCCTCCCAAAGTGCTGAGATTACAGGTGTGAGTCACTGCGCCCGGCCCATAGTATTCTCTTATAATCTGAAATTTTATTTAGGTATGTTCTATTTTTTTCATTATGTTGTTCATTTGTCTCTTTTTGGCTTAGACAACATGAAGATCCATTTATTTTTTGAGGTAAAAATTCAGATCCAACTTCAGTCACCCAAAGTTGATCAGTTGATCTCAGTAGTTGTTGCCTCTTGTATTTTGAAACTCTGTTAATAGATGCATACACATTTAAGATTGTTATGTTTTCTTGATGAATTGATCTTTTTATCATTATGAAATATTCCTCTTCAATGCATTAATTTTCCTTGTCTGTTATAAAATAGACTTTTCATCTTTCTTTTGGTTAGTGTTTGTTTGGCATATACTTTTTCACTGTCTTAAACTATTCATCTTGTTATATTTAAAGTGGCATTCTTATGGATAGCTTATAGATTTCTTTGTTTAAGTGATTCTCCTGTGTCAGCCTCCCAAGTAGCTAGGACTACAGGTGTGAGTCACCATGTCCAGCTAATTTTTTAAAAAATTATTTTTTGTGGAGACACAGCCTACCAGATAACAAGGAGCTATACTATAATTGCCCAGTGTAAAAC
>NW_022320470.1:0-1467 GCF_002776525.5 Piliocolobus tephrosceles
GTTTTACACTGGGCAATTATAGTATAGCTCCTTGTTATCTGGTAGGCTGTGTCTCCACAAAAAATAATTTTTTAAAAAATTAGCTGGACATGGTGACTCACACCTGTAGTCCTAGCTACTTGGGAGGCTGACACAGGAGAATCACTTAAACAAAGAAATCTATAAGCTATCCATAAGAATGCCACTTTAAATATAACAAGATGAATAGTTTAAGACAGTGAAAAAGTATATGCCAAACAAACACTAACCAAAAGAAAGATGAAAAGTCTATTTTATAACAGACAAGGAAAATTAATGCATTGAAGAGGAATATTTCATAATGATAAAAAGATCAATTCATCAAGAAAACATAACAATCTTAAATGTGTATGCATCTATTAACAGAGTTTCAAAATACAAGAGGCAACAACTACTGAGATCAACTGATCAACTTTGGGTGACTGAAGTTGGATCTGAATTTTTACCTCAAAAAATAAATGGATCTTCATGTTGTCTAAGCCAAAAAGAGACAAATGAACAACATAATGAAAAAAATAGAACATACCTAAATAAAATTTCAGATTATAAGAGAATACTATGGGCCGGGCGCAGTGACTCACACCTGTAATCTCAGCACTTTGGGAGGCCGAGGCGGATGGATCACCTGAGGTCAGGAGTTCGAGACCAGCCTGACCAACATGGCAAAACACTATCTCTACTAAAAATTCAAAAATTAGCCGGGCATGGTAGTGGGTGCCTGTAATCCCAGCTACTCAGGGGGCTGAGGCAGAAGAATCGCTTGAACCCGGGAAGTGGAGGTTGCAGTGAGGCGAGATTGCACTCCAGCCTGGGCAACAATAGCAAAACTCCGTCTAAAGAAAGAAAGAGAGAGAGAGAGAGAAAGAGGGAATACTTTGTACAACTTTATTACATTTTCTAAGTGAAAATGAATTACTAAAAGTGACTTAAGATGAAGCAGCGCACTTAAATAGACCAATAATGACAGAATTCATTAAAAGATCATTAAGGAGCTCTTCCTCACAAAAGGCACCCCACCCAGAGGCTTACAGGCAAGTTTCTGCTAATCTTTAGTTAAAAATATGTAATTCTATGTTATATAGAATGTTCCAGCATATAGAACGCTTTACATCTCTCCAAATCATTCTAGGAAATTCACATAATCCTGATATAAAAAATAAATTACAAGAGCATATACCACAAAGAAAGCTATAGTCCAATCTCATTTCAGAATAATCTAGACAAAATAGTAGAAAATCTTATCCAATAGTACAATCCCACATAACCAAGAAGGACTTAAAACAGAAATGCACTGACGGCTCAATATTGGAACATCTATTACTATCAAGTATGGGCTCTTTGCATTCCAGAACAATCAGGCCCAGGGCCCAAACTCAGGCCCTCAAGCTATGTCTACATCTGAATTTAACCCCACCACTCTCCTTTTCCCAAAAAGCTAAGGCTGCAGCT
>NW_022320471.1:0-1793 GCF_002776525.5 Piliocolobus tephrosceles
TGAGGCAGGCGGATCACCTGAGGTCAGGAGTTCGAGACCAGCCTGACCAACATGGAGAAACCCCATCTCTATGAAAAAAGAAAAAAAAAAATTAGCTGGGTGTGGTGGCACATGCCTGTAATCCCAGCTACTCAGGAGACTGAGGCAGGAGAATCGCTTGAGCTCGAGAGGTGGAGGTTGTGGTGAGCCGAGATTGTGCCATTGCACGCCAACCTGGGAAACAAGCGAAACTGCTTCTCAAAAAAAAAAAAAAGAAAGAAAGAAACAAAGAAACAAAGAAAAAAAAAAAACTGTGTATGTTCTCTTCCTAACTCTCCTGCTAAATTGCTGTGTGTTAAAGCCAAATAGAATAACTGTGATGTAACAAAGGGTGAGAAGTAATTGAGTTTTTCTAGAGGAAGGAAATGGAGAATCAACGTGGAAAGACTCAGAGAAGAGAAACTAAAGCAACTTACCCTGAAAGACGGGGTTTCAAGTGCTGTACCCAATTATTGATTAGTTTTGTTTTGTTTCCCTCTAACTCTGATGGCTTGGATTTCTCTTCTACTCTCTTTCTACATCCTCCTTTGTCTGGTGAAATTCTGTTTATCTTACAAGGCACAGTTCGAATGTCACCTACTTTGTGAAGTCTTCCTGAGTTCTCACTCCCCAGGCTTTCCTCCTTGGTGCTCTTACAGCATGTTTTTATTCCCCAATAACAGAGCACATAAGGCATTATCTTATAGATGGTTTATGTTCCTTCTCACTCCCTGGTAAACTGGAAGTAAATGTCCCCATGGACCTTTCATTATCATATAAAATTTAATGTATTTTATTTCATATATTTTAGTAAAAAAATTTTTAGCAACTGCTAATAATGAGAGATGGTGGAGTACAGTGGTTAAGCTGTGGGCTCTGAAATCAGACAGACCTGGGTTCAAATACTATGAAAACATGGGCAACTTAGTTAGCTTCCCTGGGCCTCAATTTTCTTATTTGTAAGAGAGGAATAATGATACTCACCTCAAATGGGTTGCTGTGAGGATTGAGTGAGCTAATAGAGGCAAAGCCTTTAACAGAATGCATGCATGGCACATGCTACTTGCTGGATAAATGTCAGCTCTTATTACATGATACATACATGTATATGTTCTCTTTTCATTTAATGTTACTTAGTGTATCTATTTCCAAAGAAACTTAACTGAGACACCAAAAGTAACTGTTTGTTCTTTGTAAAATATAATTTTACTTTATTACAAGGCTTTCAAGTTTTAAAGATATGTGAAATTGTATTTGGTTCTTTTCATCTCACGAAGAGTTTGAAAAGCTATGACCTTAACTTAATATTTGACATTATAAGATATTCATAGATTACTCAAGTATTCCTTGTTAAATGTAGAACAGAGTAATTCATTATATCAAATAATTAGAAATGATATATTTGTCCAACAGTAGTGGAATGGTTGTTTCTGTGGTGTATCTTCTGGATGGAATAAAATGCAGCCTTTAAAAATGCTGTCTGTGAAGACTATGTGATGATATCAAAATACTCCTGATAACAGTGTAGAGTGAAACAATCAGGATGTGAAATGTATAAAAACATGCTTATAACTATGTAAAAACTATATATTATCCAAAGTGCTTCAGTCCCTGGATTTTGGTGTAGTAATTTTTTTCCATTTCTCGTATGTTTCATAGTGTGCTGCTTATTGTTTTTATCATTAAAAGTGAATTGTTAATATGCTAAAGTAAAGTGATTGGAATGAAATACATTTCTATCAGTTAGTCATCATTTGGCAGCACCCAGAAGAGGA
>NW_022320472.1:0-1793 GCF_002776525.5 Piliocolobus tephrosceles
TCCTCTTCTGGGTGCTGCCAAATGATGACTAACTGATAGAAATGTATTTCATTCCAATCACTTTACTTTAGCATATTAACAATTCACTTTTAATGATAAAAACAATAAGCAGCACACTATGAAACATACGAGAAATGGAAAAAAATTACTACACCAAAATCCAGGGACTGAAGCACTTTGGATAATATATAGTTTTTACATAGTTATAAGCATGTTTTTATACATTTCACATCCTGATTGTTTCACTCTACACTGTTATCAGGAGTATTTTGATATCATCACATAGTCTTCACAGACAGCATTTTTAAAGGCTGCATTTTATTCCATCCAGAAGATACACCACAGAAACAACCATTCCACTACTGTTGGACAAATATATCATTTCTAATTATTTGATATAATGAATTACTCTGTTCTACATTTAACAAGGAATACTTGAGTAATCTATGAATATCTTATAATGTCAAATATTAAGTTAAGGTCATAGCTTTTCAAACTCTTCGTGAGATGAAAAGAACCAAATACAATTTCACATATCTTTAAAACTTGAAAGCCTTGTAATAAAGTAAAATTATATTTTACAAAGAACAAACAGTTACTTTTGGTGTCTCAGTTAAGTTTCTTTGGAAATAGATACACTAAGTAACATTAAATGAAAAGAGAACATATACATGTATGTATCATGTAATAAGAGCTGACATTTATCCAGCAAGTAGCATGTGCCATGCATGCATTCTGTTAAAGGCTTTGCCTCTATTAGCTCACTCAATCCTCACAGCAACCCATTTGAGGTGAGTATCATTATTCCTCTCTTACAAATAAGAAAATTGAGGCCCAGGGAAGCTAACTAAGTTGCCCATGTTTTCATAGTATTTGAACCCAGGTCTGTCTGATTTCAGAGCCCACAGCTTAACCACTGTACTCCACCATCTCTCATTATTAGCAGTTGCTAAAAATTTTTTTACTAAAATATATGAAATAAAATACATTAAATTTTATATGATAATGAAAGGTCCATGGGGACATTTACTTCCAGTTTACCAGGGAGTGAGAAGGAACATAAACCATCTATAAGATAATGCCTTATGTGCTCTGTTATTGGGGAATAAAAACATGCTGTAAGAGCACCAAGGAGGAAAGCCTGGGGAGTGAGAACTCAGGAAGACTTCACAAAGTAGGTGACATTCGAACTGTGCCTTGTAAGATAAACAGAATTTCACCAGACAAAGGAGGATGTAGAAAGAGAGTAGAAGAGAAATCCAAGCCATCAGAGTTAGAGGGAAACAAAACAAAACTAATCAATAATTGGGTACAGCACTTGAAACCCCGTCTTTCAGGGTAAGTTGCTTTAGTTTCTCTTCTCTGAGTCTTTCCACGTTGATTCTCCATTTCCTTCCTCTAGAAAAACTCAATTACTTCTCACCCTTTGTTACATCACAGTTATTCTATTTGGCTTTAACACACAGCAATTTAGCAGGAGAGTTAGGAAGAGAACATACACAGTTTTTTTTTTTTCTTTGTTTCTTTGTTTCTTTCTTTCTTTTTTTTTTTTTTGAGAAGCAGTTTCGCTTGTTTCCCAGGTTGGCGTGCAATGGCACAATCTCGGCTCACCACAACCTCCACCTCTCGAGCTCAAGCGATTCTCCTGCCTCAGTCTCCTGAGTAGCTGGGATTACAGGCATGTGCCACCACACCCAGCTAATTTTTTTTTTTCTTTTTTCATAGAGATGGGGTTTCTCCATGTTGGTCAGGCTGGTCTCGAACTCCTGACCTCAGGTGATCCGCCTGCCTCA
>NW_022320473.1:0-470 GCF_002776525.5 Piliocolobus tephrosceles
AACTCTAATATTTTCCCAAGAAGGAGCTGCTTCCAAGAAAAAAAAAAGTTTTTTTAAACCATACTGACTCTGAAGTTCCTGGTACAATGAATAAAAAATTATATACAAATAACATTAGCCAGGGGGCGGAGCAAGATGGCCGAATAGGAATAGCTTCAGTCTCCATCTCCCAGCGCGAGCGACACAGAAGACCGGTGATTTCTGCATTTTCAACTGAGGTACTGGGGTCATCTCACTCGGGAGTGCCGGACAATCGGTGCTGGTCAGCTGCTGCAGCCCGACCAGCGAGAGCTGAAGCAGGGCGAGGCATCACCTCACCTGGGAAGCGCGAGGGGGAAGGGAGTCCCTTTTCCTAGCCAGGGAAACTGAGACACACAACACCTGGAAAATCGGGTAACTCCCACCCCAATACTGCGCTGTAACACCAGCACACCGGAGATTATATCCCACACCTGGCCGGGAGGGTCCCA
>NW_022320473.1:570-1040 GCF_002776525.5 Piliocolobus tephrosceles
AACTCTAATATTTTCCCAAGAAGGAGCTGCTTCCAAGAAAAAAAAAAGTTTTTTTAAACCATACTGACTCTGAAGTTCCTGGTACAATGAATAAAAAATTATATACAAATAACATTAGCCAGGGGGCGGAGCAAGATGGCCGAATAGGAATAGCTTCAGTCTCCATCTCCCAGCGCGAGCGACACAGAAGACCGGTGATTTCTGCATTTTCAACTGAGGTACTGGGGTCATCTCACTCGGGAGTGCCGGACAATCGGTGCTGGTCAGCTGCTGCAGCCCGACCAGCGAGAGCTGAAGCAGGGCGAGGCATCACCTCACCTGGGAAGCGCGAGGGGGAAGGGAGTCCCTTTTCCTAGCCAGGGAAACTGAGACACACAACACCTGGAAAATCGGGTAACTCCCACCCCAATACTGCGCTGTAACACCAGCACACCGGAGATTATATCCCACACCTGGCCGGGAGGGTCCCA
>NW_022320474.1:0-470 GCF_002776525.5 Piliocolobus tephrosceles
TGGGACCCTCCCGGCCAGGTGTGGGATATAATCTCCGGTGTGCTGGTGTTACAGCGCAGTATTGGGGTGGGAGTTACCCGATTTTCCAGGTGTTGTGTGTCTCAGTTTCCCTGGCTAGGAAAAGGGACTCCCTTCCCCCTCGCGCTTCCCAGGTGAGGTGATGCCTCGCCCTGCTTCAGCTCTCGCTGGTCGGGCTGCAGCAGCTGACCAGCACCGATTGTCCGGCACTCCCGAGTGAGATGACCCCAGTACCTCAGTTGAAAATGCAGAAATCACCGGTCTTCTGTGTCGCTCGCGCTGGGAGATGGAGACTGAAGCTATTCCTATTCGGCCATCTTGCTCCGCCCCCTGGCTAATGTTATTTGTATATAATTTTTTATTCATTGTACCAGGAACTTCAGAGTCAGTATGGTTTAAAAAAACTTTTTTTTTTCTTGGAAGCAGCTCCTTCTTGGGAAAATATTAGAGTT
>NW_022320474.1:570-1040 GCF_002776525.5 Piliocolobus tephrosceles
TGGGACCCTCCCGGCCAGGTGTGGGATATAATCTCCGGTGTGCTGGTGTTACAGCGCAGTATTGGGGTGGGAGTTACCCGATTTTCCAGGTGTTGTGTGTCTCAGTTTCCCTGGCTAGGAAAAGGGACTCCCTTCCCCCTCGCGCTTCCCAGGTGAGGTGATGCCTCGCCCTGCTTCAGCTCTCGCTGGTCGGGCTGCAGCAGCTGACCAGCACCGATTGTCCGGCACTCCCGAGTGAGATGACCCCAGTACCTCAGTTGAAAATGCAGAAATCACCGGTCTTCTGTGTCGCTCGCGCTGGGAGATGGAGACTGAAGCTATTCCTATTCGGCCATCTTGCTCCGCCCCCTGGCTAATGTTATTTGTATATAATTTTTTATTCATTGTACCAGGAACTTCAGAGTCAGTATGGTTTAAAAAAACTTTTTTTTTTCTTGGAAGCAGCTCCTTCTTGGGAAAATATTAGAGTT
>NW_022320475.1:0-2594 GCF_002776525.5 Piliocolobus tephrosceles
CAGTTGGTCTGCACCCTCCCTGGGCGCCGGCTGCATTTTCGCGCGCGGGAAGAGTTGGTGGTGAAGAAGAACCCGGGAGTGCACCATCTTGCCTCCGTTCGTCCAAACAGTCCAACCTTTTATTGATAATAGTGATAAAGGGGCGCCGTGGTCTGTCTGGCTACTTCCTGCTGTTAAGGGGCGTCGTTAAGGTCGGGGCCCATGGTTGGTATTTGGACGCACGGATGAAAAATAAAATAAGGCACAGTATTAGTATAGGAATGAGGAATGGAAGCATTTGTTGGAATATGGGCAAAACCCAGAAGGATAGTCCTGGCAAGGTTGGGGAGTATGAGATAGTTAAGAAAATTTAGTAAGTTTGAGGCGAGTGGGGGAAAGCCAAACTGATTTCCACTGATTGCTTTCCGTAGGGGCCCTTTTTAGCTGGGAATGAGGAATGAGTGCGCAAAGTACTTGTTGGCCAGGCAGCAATTAAGGATTGGAGTTTTTGTGGAGTGGATGGCTTTCCGTCTACACCTACTACAGAGATATTGGATGGAAGGCTAGGTCCAGAGAAGGACGGCAAAACAGAATAGGTAGCCTCGCTGTTGATTAAAAAAGTAATTGTCTTACCCGCTACCAGGAGAGTTACCCGCGTCTTAGCGAGGGTGATGGGGGTCCCCGAGTCTCGGCACCTTCAGTTGTCATCGTCCAGATGTAGGAGCTGGAAGGAGCTCCCAGGATCCTGGGAAAGGGGGTCACGTAGAGGCGCGGCACCTGTTCTCAGGGTGGGGCAATCAGACTTCCAGTTTCCTCCCTGCTGGCAAGCAGGGCAGGGGGTTGCTGGTGGATGAGGGTTAGGACATTCACTGGCCTAATGTCCCGATGCCTTGCACTTATAGCAAGGCCGCGTTGGGACTCGGGGACCTTGCGGACACCTGTTGGCATAGTGTCCTGCCTTGCCGCACTTATAGCAGGCAGGCTCCTTTTGTAGCTTTGGAGTCTGAGGGGTGTGTGCTCTCTGGTCTGGGGTTACGACTGGGCTGTAAAGCCGCTGCTAGGAGCTGTAACTTCAGTTCAAGGCGAGCCTGCCGTCTCCTCTCTGGAGCTATAGACCTTAAAGGCTAATTTAACCAGGTCTTGTATTGGTGTCTGAGGACCATCCTCTACCTTTTGAAGTTTTTTATGAATGTCAGGAGCTGATTGAGAAATGAAATAAGACGCCAAAATGGTGGCCCCTGTGGGGGAGGCCGGATCTAACCGGGTATACTGGGTTAGAACCTCAGTCAGTTTAGGGTAGAGGTTAGGATAACCTGGAGGTCATGCCAAGTTAAGTCATAGGCCTGACAAAGGTGTCTAAATTCCTTTATGTATATGGTAGGATTAGCTGAGAAATCACCTAAACGCTTCTCAATTTTGGAAAGATCGGCCAATAAAAAAGGGACATGTACTCTGACTACCCCCTCCGCCCCAGCCACCTCTCGCAAAGGCGCTAACACTGTAGGAGGGTGTGGGGCAGGAGTGGAGACATCAGCAGGGCACTTAGAGTGGGTGTGTGCAGAGACAGGAGACTCAAGACAGCCAGTTGGGGGCCCCGAAGGAGGCACGGGACCGAGTGGATTACTAGTAGATAAGGAGGAGGAAGGAGGAGAGTCTGGATGGGGGGAGGAGGAGGAGTCTGGGCAGGAAGGGAGGGGGTGGAGAGAAGGAGTATAGGGAGAGAGCCCAAGGCCCAAAAGCCTTGTATGTAAATTTCAGACCACTTGCCTAGCCGCTGGCAGAAATTGCTGAGGTCGATCACGCCACAGTGGAAAGGAAAATTAACCGCTTCCTCCTAAGGTCTTGTTCAAGCTGTAAGGTTTTTAAATTGGCTAGGAGGCACCCTAAGGGGGTGCTCTTTGGAAATTTGGACTGGGGGTTTCCCATTTGTTTCCTCTTTACTTACACAATGGACACAATGGAAATGGAAGTGGATCTCTGCCTGGCTTCAAAGCGTCCTTTGGAACCAGCAGAGACAGACTGGAGGCTCTTGAAGCCAAAGTGGAGGGTACCTTCAGGCGGACGTCTCCGTCCTGCAAGGCTCTCCGAAGCCACGTGGTGGCTTCCAAGCCACTTGGTGGCTCAAAATGGACCTCGGACCTGCGCAGGATTTTGGCCGAGGGACACAATGGACACAATGGAAATGGAAGTGGATCTCTGCCTGGCTTCAAAGCGTCCTTTGGAACCAGCAGAGACAGAGTGGAGGCTCATGGAGCCAAAGTGGAGATTACCTTCAGGCGGACGTCTCCGTCCTGCAAGGCTCTCCCAAGCCACTTGGTGGCTCAAAATGGACCTCGGACCTGCACAGGGTTTTGGCCGAGGGTGGTAAAGAGGAGACAAGGGCACTTACCCCAGAGAGGCCGTGAGAGTGAGCGAAGTGGGTCTCAGGTCCTGGTCCGTCAGCGGTGTGGAAGGAGGAGGAGGAGGCTCCCCGGACCCTGGGGGCCCTGAGGAGGGGTCTCCTCCCGGGTTCGGCACCATCTGTCTTGTTTTTCTAAGACCAGCCCAGCGGGCGCAAAAGAACCAGCGGGTAGGCAAGTGTAACAGCAAAACTACACATTTATTTTGGTAACCTA
>NW_022320477.1:0-2594 GCF_002776525.5 Piliocolobus tephrosceles
TAGGTTACCAAAATAAATGTGTAGTTTTGCTGTTACACTTGCCTACCCGCTGGTTCTTTTGCGCCCGCTGGGCTGGTCTTAGAAAAACAAGACAGATGGTGCCGAACCCGGGAGGAGACCCCTCCTCAGGGCCCCCAGGGTCCGGGGAGCCTCCTCCTCCTCCTTCCACACCGCTGACGGACCAGGACCTGAGACCCACTTCGCTCACTCTCACGGCCTCTCTGGGGTAAGTGCCCTTGTCTCCTCTTTACCACCCTCGGCCAAAACCCTGTGCAGGTCCGAGGTCCATTTTGAGCCACCAAGTGGCTTGGGAGAGCCTTGCAGGACGGAGACGTCCGCCTGAAGGTAATCTCCACTTTGGCTCCATGAGCCTCCACTCTGTCTCTGCTGGTTCCAAAGGACGCTTTGAAGCCAGGCAGAGATCCACTTCCATTTCCATTGTGTCCATTGTGTCCCTCGGCCAAAATCCTGCGCAGGTCCGAGGTCCATTTTGAGCCACCAAGTGGCTTGGAAGCCACCACGTGGCTTCGGAGAGCCTTGCAGGACGGAGACGTCCGCCTGAAGGTACCCTCCACTTTGGCTTCAAGAGCCTCCAGTCTGTCTCTGCTGGTTCCAAAGGACGCTTTGAAGCCAGGCAGAGATCCACTTCCATTTCCATTGTGTCCATTGTGTAAGTAAAGAGGAAACAAATGGGAAACCCCCAGTCCAAATTTCCAAAGAGCACCCCCTTAGGGTGCCTCCTAGCCAATTTAAAAACCTTACAGCTTGAACAAGACCTTAGGAGGAAGCGGTTAATTTTCCTTTCCACTGTGGCGTGATCGACCTCAGCAATTTCTGCCAGCGGCTAGGCAAGTGGTCTGAAATTTACATACAAGGCTTTTGGGCCTTGGGCTCTCTCCCTATACTCCTTCTCTCCACCCCCTCCCTTCCTGCCCAGACTCCTCCTCCTCCCCCCATCCAGACTCTCCTCCTTCCTCCTCCTTATCTACTAGTAATCCACTCGGTCCCGTGCCTCCTTCGGGGCCCCCAACTGGCTGTCTTGAGTCTCCTGTCTCTGCACACACCCACTCTAAGTGCCCTGCTGATGTCTCCACTCCTGCCCCACACCCTCCTACAGTGTTAGCGCCTTTGCGAGAGGTGGCTGGGGCGGAGGGGGTAGTCAGAGTACATGTCCCTTTTTTATTGGCCGATCTTTCCAAAATTGAGAAGCGTTTAGGTGATTTCTCAGCTAATCCTACCATATACATAAAGGAATTTAGACACCTTTGTCAGGCCTATGACTTAACTTGGCATGACCTCCAGGTTATCCTAACCTCTACCCTAAACTGACTGAGGTTCTAACCCAGTATACCCGGTTAGATCCGGCCTCCCCCACAGGGGCCACCATTTTGGCGTCTTATTTCATTTCTCAATCAGCTCCTGACATTCATAAAAAACTTCAAAAGGTAGAGGATGGTCCTCAGACACCAATACAAGACCTGGTTAAATTAGCCTTTAAGGTCTATAGCTCCAGAGAGGAGACGGCAGGCTCGCCTTGAACTGAAGTTACAGCTCCTAGCAGCGGCTTTACAGCCCAGTCGTAACCCCAGACCAGAGAGCACACACCCCTCAGACTCCAAAGCTACAAAAGGAGCCTGCCTGCTATAAGTGCGGCAAGGCAGGACACTATGCCAACAGGTGTCCGCAAGGTCCCCGAGTCCCAACGCGGCCTTGCTATAAGTGCAAGGCATCGGGACATTAGGCCAGTGAATGTCCTAACCCTCATCCACCAGCAACCCCCTGCCCTGCTTGCCAGCAGGGAGGAAACTGGAAGTCTGATTGCCCCACCCTGAGAACAGGTGCCGCGCCTCTACGTGACCCCCTTTCCCAGGATCCTGGGAGCTCCTTCCAGCTCCTACATCTGGACGATGACAACTGAAGGTGCCGAGACTCGGGGACCCCCATCACCCTCGCTAAGACGCGGGTAACTCTCCTGGTAGCGGGTAAGACAATTACTTTTTTAATCAACAGCGAGGCTACCTATTCTGTTTTGCCGTCCTTCTCTGGACCTAGCCTTCCATCCAATATCTCTGTAGTAGGTGTAGACGGAAAGCCATCCACTCCACAAAAACTCCAATCCTTAATTGCTGCCTGGCCAACAAGTACTTTGCGCACTCATTCCTCATTCCCAGCTAAAAAGGGCCCCTACGGAAAGCAATCAGTGGAAATCAGTTTGGCTTTCCCCCACTCGCCTCAAACTTACTAAATTTTCTTAACTATCTCATACTCCCCAACCTTGCCAGGACTATCCTTCTGGGTTTTGCCCATATTCCAACAAATGCTTCCATTCCTCATTCCTATACTAATACTGTGCCTTATTTTATTTTTCATCCGTGCGTCCAAATACCAACCATGGGCCCCGACCTTAACGACGCCCCTTAACAGCAGGAAGTAGCCAGACAGACCACGGCGCCCCTTTATCACTATTATCAATAAAAGGTTGGACTGTTTGGACGAACGGAGGCAAGATGGTGCACTCCCGGGTTCTTCTTCACCACCAACTCTTCCCGCGCGCGAAAATGCAGCCGGCGCCCAGGGAGGGTGCAGACCAACTG
>NW_022320478.1:0-457 GCF_002776525.5 Piliocolobus tephrosceles
TGACAATGGCCCAGAAGCTTCATTCTCCTTCATTCACTTGCCTTAGATTTTCCCCACCCCAGCCTCCATAACCACTACCCTCTGCTTCGGAGTTCAATAGTTTTAGATGTCACATGTGAAATGTGAAAACATTAGGTATTTGTCTTTCTGTTCCTTTTTAGCACCATGTTCTTCAGTTTCACCCATGTTGTTACAAATGACAAAATTTCCCGCCTTTTTAAGGCTGAATACATTGTGTTAGTGCTGTCAACTTCCTGTGCAGTCCGCCGATATCTGTATGACTTGATTTCTCCATAACTTAACTATTAATAGCCTTCTGTGGACTAGAAGCCTCACCAATACCTGCACAGTCAATTCACACATATATTGTATATTTTATGTATTATGTACTGTATTCTTACAATAAAGCTAGAGAAAATAAAAAAAAAAAAAAAAAAAAAAAAAAAAAAAAAAAAAA
>NW_022320478.1:557-1014 GCF_002776525.5 Piliocolobus tephrosceles
TGACAATGGCCCAGAAGCTTCATTCTCCTTCATTCACTTGCCTTAGATTTTCCCCACCCCAGCCTCCATAACCACTACCCTCTGCTTCGGAGTTCAATAGTTTTAGATGTCACATGTGAAATGTGAAAACATTAGGTATTTGTCTTTCTGTTCCTTTTTAGCACCATGTTCTTCAGTTTCACCCATGTTGTTACAAATGACAAAATTTCCCGCCTTTTTAAGGCTGAATACATTGTGTTAGTGCTGTCAACTTCCTGTGCAGTCCGCCGATATCTGTATGACTTGATTTCTCCATAACTTAACTATTAATAGCCTTCTGTGGACTAGAAGCCTCACCAATACCTGCACAGTCAATTCACACATATATTGTATATTTTATGTATTATGTACTGTATTCTTACAATAAAGCTAGAGAAAATAAAAAAAAAAAAAAAAAAAAAAAAAAAAAAAAAAAAAA
>NW_022320479.1:0-457 GCF_002776525.5 Piliocolobus tephrosceles
TTTTTTTTTTTTTTTTTTTTTTTTTTTTTTTTTTTTTTATTTTCTCTAGCTTTATTGTAAGAATACAGTACATAATACATAAAATATACAATATATGTGTGAATTGACTGTGCAGGTATTGGTGAGGCTTCTAGTCCACAGAAGGCTATTAATAGTTAAGTTATGGAGAAATCAAGTCATACAGATATCGGCGGACTGCACAGGAAGTTGACAGCACTAACACAATGTATTCAGCCTTAAAAAGGCGGGAAATTTTGTCATTTGTAACAACATGGGTGAAACTGAAGAACATGGTGCTAAAAAGGAACAGAAAGACAAATACCTAATGTTTTCACATTTCACATGTGACATCTAAAACTATTGAACTCCGAAGCAGAGGGTAGTGGTTATGGAGGCTGGGGTGGGGAAAATCTAAGGCAAGTGAATGAAGGAGAATGAAGCTTCTGGGCCATTGTCA
>NW_022320479.1:557-1014 GCF_002776525.5 Piliocolobus tephrosceles
TTTTTTTTTTTTTTTTTTTTTTTTTTTTTTTTTTTTTTATTTTCTCTAGCTTTATTGTAAGAATACAGTACATAATACATAAAATATACAATATATGTGTGAATTGACTGTGCAGGTATTGGTGAGGCTTCTAGTCCACAGAAGGCTATTAATAGTTAAGTTATGGAGAAATCAAGTCATACAGATATCGGCGGACTGCACAGGAAGTTGACAGCACTAACACAATGTATTCAGCCTTAAAAAGGCGGGAAATTTTGTCATTTGTAACAACATGGGTGAAACTGAAGAACATGGTGCTAAAAAGGAACAGAAAGACAAATACCTAATGTTTTCACATTTCACATGTGACATCTAAAACTATTGAACTCCGAAGCAGAGGGTAGTGGTTATGGAGGCTGGGGTGGGGAAAATCTAAGGCAAGTGAATGAAGGAGAATGAAGCTTCTGGGCCATTGTCA
>NW_022320480.1:0-3215 GCF_002776525.5 Piliocolobus tephrosceles
GGTCCATTTGTCAGTTAGAATTTTTATGTGATAAGAAAGAGCCTTCATCAGAGATTATGGTAAGAGACTGACAGGATCAAATCTATGGCTGCCTCAGGATTTTTCTTTACTAACAATGAACTGATATTTATTGAGGGGTTACTATCGGTAGCCCTAGTATTATTCTAAGTGCTCCATATGCATTATCAATCTTTAAAGTATCCCCTACTCACCATCAAGGATGCTCAAAAAATGAAAGGACATGATGGGCAAGGAACTAAAGGAAACCAAGAGAATTACATGATAGTGATCACACAGACAATATGGATAAAAAGACAGAAATTACAAAACAGAACCAACTATAAATGTTGGAGCTAAAGAATACAATAATTGGAATGTCCTACAAGAAAACTGATGCACAAAGAGCCAAAGTCACACATCTGGTAGGAGATAGAGTCAGGATTCGAACCCACACTGGGACTGTGGTCTACGCATCCTCTCAAGCTGACTGCCTGCTGGCTGTCAGGCTCCCTCTACTCCCATGGCCTCTAACTCCCATGGCCTCTACTGGCCAACCCCAAGGCTAGAAGTTCACATTGTCAAATAATTAGCCTGGTAAACCTCTGGGCATGGATGCAGCTGGAGGCCATTATCTTAAGTGAAGCAATACAGAAACAGAAAACCAAATATCATATGTTCTCACGTGTAAGTGGGAGCTCAACATAGGTTATACATGGATATAAATATGGCACTGGGGAGCACTAGAGGAGGGAGAGAGGGAAGGAGGCAAGGGCTGAAAAACTACCTATTGGGTACCGTGTTCACTGCCCAGGTGATGGGTTTAATTATATCCCAAACCTCAGCATCACACAATATACCCATGTAACAAGCCTTCACATGTATCCCCTGATTCTAAAATAGAAGCTGAAAAAGAAAAAAAATAATAATTGCCCTAGCAAATAATTCTAATGCCTACTTAAGATATGGGAAAAGGTTTAAGCAGACTACAAGTAAATAAGTGAAAGTTAGTAGACAAAAATGATATCATTTTGTGTAAAATAACCTGATGTTTCACAGCTCAATGTTAGTAATAGTAATTCAGGGCTTCTAATCTATCAGACATTACTTTTAGGAATTTAAGAACATTCTAAAAAGTCGTTAGACGGCCAGGCACAGTGGCTCACGCATGTAATCCCAGTACTTTGGGAGGCCAAGATGAATGGATCACTTGAGGTCAGGAATTCCAGACCAGCCTAGCCAACATGGTGAAACCCTGTCTCTACTAAAAATACAAAAATTAGCTGGGTGTGGTGGCACACTTCTGCAAGTCCCAGCTACTCGGCAGGCTGAGGCAGGAGAATCGCTTGAACCCAAGAAGCAGAGGATGCAGTGAGCTGAAATCGTGCCACTGCACTCAGGCACTCCAACCTGAATGACAGAGCGAGACTCCGTAAAAAAAAAAAAAAGATGCCATTAGACAGTGTATACTCAACCTACTGAAAATGCTTAGATTCATTAGCATGAACATACTGCAGTTCAACAAATCTATCATTTGGAAATTCAAACTATGGACCAAGATATATAAACAAACAGCTCTATCTCACAGCATTATAAATCTTACTAACCTCAGTTAGGAAAACGAACTACCAAATACTTATGATTTAAAAAATAAAGACTAACTTTTCTATATGTCAAATCACTATAATAATTAAATTACCGTACTATAAATGTATAAAATATACATCTAAATATTACAGTAATAAACTTGGGATGGTCACATTGTAACTAGTGGCTCTTCTTTGTGCTTCTATGTATTTTTAATCATTTCATAATTGGTATTAAATAACTTAACACTTACTCAAAATGTAATGTAAAATGAAAGAAACAGCAAAATGCAGTCCCAGTATTATCTTAATTTGAGGAACAAAATGGGAGCCTAGAAAAGTTAACACTGGATAATTATATAATTGGTCATGTTTTTATTTTTCATTCTCTAGCATTTCTTCAGTAAGCATATATTGTCTACATAAGCAGAATAAACTTATAGAACATTGTGTTCTACATCATGACAAACACTTGCCAAGATGTTTTTGAAAAAGAAATGTAATGTGAAAACGTGTTGATTTATTTCTGACTTGAGAGCCAATCCTTGTTTGACAACACCCAAATCTGGTACTGATTGGCTTAGATCTCCAAGTATGAGAGCATGTTTCTTGTTTTTTGTTTTTCTGTCTTGTTTACTGCTATATTTTCAACATTTAGCACACTATCTGTTTCAAAGAAGCTCTTCAAGATTATTTGTTAAATAATTCCACATATTCAATCTATGTCAACAGAATGTTTTTTCCTTGTCAATAACCAGCAGTATCATGTTCACATGATATTAGAGCTTCTTCCCCTCAGGCAGAGTACAGATTGTAAATAAAACGAAGGTTTTTCATTAACTTCAAGTACCTATTTTTTAAGCCTCTCAATTGCTATTGTATATAGCCTTGGGAAAACTACTTAACATTATGCGGTTTTTTCCTTCATTTGTAAAATGAGGATGTAGTATCTAATTTTTAAGGTTACTATATTAATTAGGTAAATGTTAATATAACTAACCCACAGTTCACCTAAACATATGATAAACCAAATTGGGTTCAACCATATTGTACACTTTCATAACCGAGTGATTTTTTTCTATGACTGTATCTTTTAAATTTTAAAGGAATCGTCTGCTTTATTCACATTTTTATCTGAAAATTTTTTTCAACATTTATTTTAAGTTCTGGGTTGCCTGTGCAGGATGTGCAAGTTTGTTACATAGGTAAATGTGTGCCTTGGTGGTTTGCCGCACTTATCAACCCATCCCCTAGGTATCAAGCCCTGGGTCCATTAGCTATTCTTCCAGATGCTCTCCCTCCCCACCCCAAATATACACCAGTATGTGTTGCCCATCCCCATGTGTCCATGTGTTCTCTCGTTTGCTTTCTGCTTATAAGTGAGAACATATGGTGTTTGGTTTTCTGTTCCTGCGTTACTTTGCTGAGGATAATGGCTTCCAGCTTTATCCGTATCCCTGCAAAGCACATAATCTCACTCATTTTAATAGCTGCATAGTATTCCATGGTGTATATGTGCCACATTTTTTTTTTATCCAGTTGATCACTGATGGGCATTTGGGTTGATTCCATGTCTTTGCTATTGCAATTAGTGCTGCAATCAACATACACGTGCATGTACCTTTATAATAG
>NW_022320481.1:0-3215 GCF_002776525.5 Piliocolobus tephrosceles
CTATTATAAAGGTACATGCACGTGTATGTTGATTGCAGCACTAATTGCAATAGCAAAGACATGGAATCAACCCAAATGCCCATCAGTGATCAACTGGATAAAAAAAAAATGTGGCACATATACACCATGGAATACTATGCAGCTATTAAAATGAGTGAGATTATGTGCTTTGCAGGGATACGGATAAAGCTGGAAGCCATTATCCTCAGCAAAGTAACGCAGGAACAGAAAACCAAACACCATATGTTCTCACTTATAAGCAGAAAGCAAACGAGAGAACACATGGACACATGGGGATGGGCAACACATACTGGTGTATATTTGGGGTGGGGAGGGAGAGCATCTGGAAGAATAGCTAATGGACCCAGGGCTTGATACCTAGGGGATGGGTTGATAAGTGCGGCAAACCACCAAGGCACACATTTACCTATGTAACAAACTTGCACATCCTGCACAGGCAACCCAGAACTTAAAATAAATGTTGAAAAAAATTTTCAGATAAAAATGTGAATAAAGCAGACGATTCCTTTAAAATTTAAAAGATACAGTCATAGAAAAAAATCACTCGGTTATGAAAGTGTACAATATGGTTGAACCCAATTTGGTTTATCATATGTTTAGGTGAACTGTGGGTTAGTTATATTAACATTTACCTAATTAATATAGTAACCTTAAAAATTAGATACTACATCCTCATTTTACAAATGAAGGAAAAAACCGCATAATGTTAAGTAGTTTTCCCAAGGCTATATACAATAGCAATTGAGAGGCTTAAAAAATAGGTACTTGAAGTTAATGAAAAACCTTCGTTTTATTTACAATCTGTACTCTGCCTGAGGGGAAGAAGCTCTAATATCATGTGAACATGATACTGCTGGTTATTGACAAGGAAAAAACATTCTGTTGACATAGATTGAATATGTGGAATTATTTAACAAATAATCTTGAAGAGCTTCTTTGAAACAGATAGTGTGCTAAATGTTGAAAATATAGCAGTAAACAAGACAGAAAAACAAAAAACAAGAAACATGCTCTCATACTTGGAGATCTAAGCCAATCAGTACCAGATTTGGGTGTTGTCAAACAAGGATTGGCTCTCAAGTCAGAAATAAATCAACACGTTTTCACATTACATTTCTTTTTCAAAAACATCTTGGCAAGTGTTTGTCATGATGTAGAACACAATGTTCTATAAGTTTATTCTGCTTATGTAGACAATATATGCTTACTGAAGAAATGCTAGAGAATGAAAAATAAAAACATGACCAATTATATAATTATCCAGTGTTAACTTTTCTAGGCTCCCATTTTGTTCCTCAAATTAAGATAATACTGGGACTGCATTTTGCTGTTTCTTTCATTTTACATTACATTTTGAGTAAGTGTTAAGTTATTTAATACCAATTATGAAATGATTAAAAATACATAGAAGCACAAAGAAGAGCCACTAGTTACAATGTGACCATCCCAAGTTTATTACTGTAATATTTAGATGTATATTTTATACATTTATAGTACGGTAATTTAATTATTATAGTGATTTGACATATAGAAAAGTTAGTCTTTATTTTTTAAATCATAAGTATTTGGTAGTTCGTTTTCCTAACTGAGGTTAGTAAGATTTATAATGCTGTGAGATAGAGCTGTTTGTTTATATATCTTGGTCCATAGTTTGAATTTCCAAATGATAGATTTGTTGAACTGCAGTATGTTCATGCTAATGAATCTAAGCATTTTCAGTAGGTTGAGTATACACTGTCTAATGGCATCTTTTTTTTTTTTTTACGGAGTCTCGCTCTGTCATTCAGGTTGGAGTGCCTGAGTGCAGTGGCACGATTTCAGCTCACTGCATCCTCTGCTTCTTGGGTTCAAGCGATTCTCCTGCCTCAGCCTGCCGAGTAGCTGGGACTTGCAGAAGTGTGCCACCACACCCAGCTAATTTTTGTATTTTTAGTAGAGACAGGGTTTCACCATGTTGGCTAGGCTGGTCTGGAATTCCTGACCTCAAGTGATCCATTCATCTTGGCCTCCCAAAGTACTGGGATTACATGCGTGAGCCACTGTGCCTGGCCGTCTAACGACTTTTTAGAATGTTCTTAAATTCCTAAAAGTAATGTCTGATAGATTAGAAGCCCTGAATTACTATTACTAACATTGAGCTGTGAAACATCAGGTTATTTTACACAAAATGATATCATTTTTGTCTACTAACTTTCACTTATTTACTTGTAGTCTGCTTAAACCTTTTCCCATATCTTAAGTAGGCATTAGAATTATTTGCTAGGGCAATTATTATTTTTTTTCTTTTTCAGCTTCTATTTTAGAATCAGGGGATACATGTGAAGGCTTGTTACATGGGTATATTGTGTGATGCTGAGGTTTGGGATATAATTAAACCCATCACCTGGGCAGTGAACACGGTACCCAATAGGTAGTTTTTCAGCCCTTGCCTCCTTCCCTCTCTCCCTCCTCTAGTGCTCCCCAGTGCCATATTTATATCCATGTATAACCTATGTTGAGCTCCCACTTACACGTGAGAACATATGATATTTGGTTTTCTGTTTCTGTATTGCTTCACTTAAGATAATGGCCTCCAGCTGCATCCATGCCCAGAGGTTTACCAGGCTAATTATTTGACAATGTGAACTTCTAGCCTTGGGGTTGGCCAGTAGAGGCCATGGGAGTTAGAGGCCATGGGAGTAGAGGGAGCCTGACAGCCAGCAGGCAGTCAGCTTGAGAGGATGCGTAGACCACAGTCCCAGTGTGGGTTCGAATCCTGACTCTATCTCCTACCAGATGTGTGACTTTGGCTCTTTGTGCATCAGTTTTCTTGTAGGACATTCCAATTATTGTATTCTTTAGCTCCAACATTTATAGTTGGTTCTGTTTTGTAATTTCTGTCTTTTTATCCATATTGTCTGTGTGATCACTATCATGTAATTCTCTTGGTTTCCTTTAGTTCCTTGCCCATCATGTCCTTTCATTTTTTGAGCATCCTTGATGGTGAGTAGGGGATACTTTAAAGATTGATAATGCATATGGAGCACTTAGAATAATACTAGGGCTACCGATAGTAACCCCTCAATAAATATCAGTTCATTGTTAGTAAAGAAAAATCCTGAGGCAGCCATAGATTTGATCCTGTCAGTCTCTTACCATAATCTCTGATGAAGGCTCTTTCTTATCACATAAAAATTCTAACTGACAAATGGACC
>NW_022320482.1:0-2664 GCF_002776525.5 Piliocolobus tephrosceles
AACCATTTTTTTATTTAAAGGGTCATTTGACCAAATATTTCTCTAAACTGATGAGGAAGGATATCCTCTGATAACCAAAGAAAATTACCTCCTAAATGCAAAGCACGGAAAAAAAGAGAAGTGAAATGGTGAAAAGTTACATGTCTTATCAGGTGTTGGTAGCAGACTATATTGAGAGTGCTGAAAAGGAGGTGAATTATTCGTTTGAATTCAAGATATTCCAAGACCTGAGGAAAATGAGAAAATAAGAAAGAAGAAAGTAGTAAAAGAGGAAATGAAGACTGAGAAAGACAGAGTGTACGGAGAATACATGAAGGAACAAGAAGCATGGTTATATAATGGAGGATGTAAAAAAATAATTCTTTACTAGTATATTGGATATGGTTAGAAATTTGGGAGGAATATAAACGAACCTTCCAGTACCGAAATTTACCAGAGAATAACAGCAAAAGTAATCTGACTCTTCCTGTTTTTCTCACTGGTGGAAAGCCATTAGGGATGGAAGCACCTGACCATGGAGAGTTGTGTTCTATTTGCAATAAGTGAGTCTAAGCCTATATGCACGGCCACACATGTATGTAATTTGTCAGATACACTCCATGTAGACCAGAAGTTTTCATAGAAAATCAGCTGAAAACCTTGTTAACAATTCACACTGTGATTCAGCCGACTTGGGATTCTGTATTTTTAATAAATTCTAAGGCGATGCTGCTGATGGTGGTCCTTGGACCTTGCTCTGAGTTAATTTTGGTATAAATTCATTTTCTGTCACGGGCCTGAGAGCTCAAGTCTTGTGTGGGCCTTGATTTTTATCCTATAATATGTGGGAACGTTAGGTTACTTAAGACAATTACTGTTTCCTATACATTTCTGATGTTTCTCCAAGGTGTAACAAGCTAACTCTGAAGATATTGCTGCATTAGGGAAGAACTGCGTCATTGTAATTAAAGCAGTTCTTAACTTATATGCAATAAAATCTTTTTAAGCTTATATTCCTAAAAGATATACACAACCAAAACACACCCAATGTGCTGTCATGGCCTATTGAAGTGTAAAAGGCTTGGACATATAGTTTACTAACATCAAAAAGTTAATATACCTAAAAAATCTTACTCGTTGATAAATCATCTTTTTTTGACGAACCGTGTAATAGAATTTGCTGAGTCAATCGAGCTAAGATACACTACAAAATAAAAATTTACAAAGAAATGAGAGATGATAGGTAATAGAAAAGCTTTCTGAATGAACAGCAAATATAGGACATACAGTGTTTCACGGGAGAAGAGGGTATGACTGCTTTGTGAGGAAATACTTCGTGCTGGTTAGTCAGCTTTCTACTTTTCTGCATTCTAGTGAATGATATAATATTAAATTTCCGATGTTTTAGACTTCAATTCTAATGGATTGACTATAGAAGTAGTGATTGTAATCGATAAATAGAATATATGGGCTACAGAGGGAAAACCACAGATTCATGAATGAAAGATTTGTATATGTTTTAAAAATTTACAGTAGAGAAGTGTTCTCATGAATGTATCTGTTACTAAATTTTTATAGATCAGATGATACCATCAGAATCCAAACAAAAGGAGGGGGAAGAAAATTCTTGGGATTTAGAGGTATTATGTGTTATCACTTTTTTTTTAAATATTAGCATTGCATGATATGAAAACATAAAATCAGAGGTGTAGAATTTATCTTCTCACCTCTGCATGTGTCACCCCAATTATTTTTGATATTTTTCAGGATACGCTTCATAGAGAATCTATGTGCTAGGTAGATTACTGCTTCATAGTGAAATTTTTTAAAAAAGATTTAATTAGGAAATTTTGGTACTTTTCGTTATTAGGATTTTTCCATTGAAATTATTTGTTGATATTACTTTTAACAGAGTGGCTGTGAAACTGCTTCACAGAAGGATGTGTGTTTACCCAAGGCTATGCCTAAAAAAGTATTCCACACAATAAGTGGAAAATTAGAAGGTAAGAATCATTTTTTATTTAAAGAGTCATTTGACCAAATATTTGTCTAAACTGATGAGGAAGGAAGGATATCCTCTAATAACCAAAGAAAATTACCTCCTAAATGCAAAGCATGGTGTTGGCTTATCAGGTGTTGGCAACAGATTTATTGAGAGTGTGGAAAAGTAGGTGAAATATTAGCTTGAATTCAGGATATTACAAGAACTGAGGAAAATGAGAAAATAAAGAAGAAAGTAGTGAAACAAGAAATGGAAGACTGAGAAAGACAGAGTGTACAGAGAATAAATGAACAAGAAGCATGTTTATATAATGGAGGTTGATAAAATTAAATGATTCTTTATGAGTACATAGGGTAGGGATAGAATTGTGGAAAGAATGTAAAGTGACCTCCTAGTACCAAAATGTACCAGAGAATTATAGCAAAAGTATTCTGAGTCTTCCTGTCTTTCTCACTGGTGGGAAGCCATTAGGGATGCAAACACCTGACCATGGAGAGCTGTGTTCTATTTGCAATAGGTGAGACTAAGCATATATGCACGGCCACACATGTATATAATTTGTCATATGCACTCCATATAGACCGGAAGTTTTCATAGAAAATCAGCTGAAAATCTTGTTAACAATTCACACTGTGGTTCAGCCGACTTGGGATTCTGCATTTTTAATAAGTTCTCAGGCGATG
>NW_022320483.1:0-2664 GCF_002776525.5 Piliocolobus tephrosceles
CATCGCCTGAGAACTTATTAAAAATGCAGAATCCCAAGTCGGCTGAACCACAGTGTGAATTGTTAACAAGATTTTCAGCTGATTTTCTATGAAAACTTCCGGTCTATATGGAGTGCATATGACAAATTATATACATGTGTGGCCGTGCATATATGCTTAGTCTCACCTATTGCAAATAGAACACAGCTCTCCATGGTCAGGTGTTTGCATCCCTAATGGCTTCCCACCAGTGAGAAAGACAGGAAGACTCAGAATACTTTTGCTATAATTCTCTGGTACATTTTGGTACTAGGAGGTCACTTTACATTCTTTCCACAATTCTATCCCTACCCTATGTACTCATAAAGAATCATTTAATTTTATCAACCTCCATTATATAAACATGCTTCTTGTTCATTTATTCTCTGTACACTCTGTCTTTCTCAGTCTTCCATTTCTTGTTTCACTACTTTCTTCTTTATTTTCTCATTTTCCTCAGTTCTTGTAATATCCTGAATTCAAGCTAATATTTCACCTACTTTTCCACACTCTCAATAAATCTGTTGCCAACACCTGATAAGCCAACACCATGCTTTGCATTTAGGAGGTAATTTTCTTTGGTTATTAGAGGATATCCTTCCTTCCTCATCAGTTTAGACAAATATTTGGTCAAATGACTCTTTAAATAAAAAATGATTCTTACCTTCTAATTTTCCACTTATTGTGTGGAATACTTTTTTAGGCATAGCCTTGGGTAAACACACATCCTTCTGTGAAGCAGTTTCACAGCCACTCTGTTAAAAGTAATATCAACAAATAATTTCAATGGAAAAATCCTAATAACGAAAAGTACCAAAATTTCCTAATTAAATCTTTTTTAAAAAATTTCACTATGAAGCAGTAATCTACCTAGCACATAGATTCTCTATGAAGCGTATCCTGAAAAATATCAAAAATAATTGGGGTGACACATGCAGAGGTGAGAAGATAAATTCTACACCTCTGATTTTATGTTTTCATATCATGCAATGCTAATATTTAAAAAAAAAGTGATAACACATAATACCTCTAAATCCCAAGAATTTTCTTCCCCCTCCTTTTGTTTGGATTCTGATGGTATCATCTGATCTATAAAAATTTAGTAACAGATACATTCATGAGAACACTTCTCTACTGTAAATTTTTAAAACATATACAAATCTTTCATTCATGAATCTGTGGTTTTCCCTCTGTAGCCCATATATTCTATTTATCGATTACAATCACTACTTCTATAGTCAATCCATTAGAATTGAAGTCTAAAACATCGGAAATTTAATATTATATCATTCACTAGAATGCAGAAAAGTAGAAAGCTGACTAACCAGCACGAAGTATTTCCTCACAAAGCAGTCATACCCTCTTCTCCCGTGAAACACTGTATGTCCTATATTTGCTGTTCATTCAGAAAGCTTTTCTATTACCTATCATCTCTCATTTCTTTGTAAATTTTTATTTTGTAGTGTATCTTAGCTCGATTGACTCAGCAAATTCTATTACACGGTTCGTCAAAAAAAGATGATTTATCAACGAGTAAGATTTTTTAGGTATATTAACTTTTTGATGTTAGTAAACTATATGTCCAAGCCTTTTACACTTCAATAGGCCATGACAGCACATTGGGTGTGTTTTGGTTGTGTATATCTTTTAGGAATATAAGCTTAAAAAGATTTTATTGCATATAAGTTAAGAACTGCTTTAATTACAATGACGCAGTTCTTCCCTAATGCAGCAATATCTTCAGAGTTAGCTTGTTACACCTTGGAGAAACATCAGAAATGTATAGGAAACAGTAATTGTCTTAAGTAACCTAACGTTCCCACATATTATAGGATAAAAATCAAGGCCCACACAAGACTTGAGCTCTCAGGCCCGTGACAGAAAATGAATTTATACCAAAATTAACTCAGAGCAAGGTCCAAGGACCACCATCAGCAGCATCGCCTTAGAATTTATTAAAAATACAGAATCCCAAGTCGGCTGAATCACAGTGTGAATTGTTAACAAGGTTTTCAGCTGATTTTCTATGAAAACTTCTGGTCTACATGGAGTGTATCTGACAAATTACATACATGTGTGGCCGTGCATATAGGCTTAGACTCACTTATTGCAAATAGAACACAACTCTCCATGGTCAGGTGCTTCCATCCCTAATGGCTTTCCACCAGTGAGAAAAACAGGAAGAGTCAGATTACTTTTGCTGTTATTCTCTGGTAAATTTCGGTACTGGAAGGTTCGTTTATATTCCTCCCAAATTTCTAACCATATCCAATATACTAGTAAAGAATTATTTTTTTACATCCTCCATTATATAACCATGCTTCTTGTTCCTTCATGTATTCTCCGTACACTCTGTCTTTCTCAGTCTTCATTTCCTCTTTTACTACTTTCTTCTTTCTTATTTTCTCATTTTCCTCAGGTCTTGGAATATCTTGAATTCAAACGAATAATTCACCTCCTTTTCAGCACTCTCAATATAGTCTGCTACCAACACCTGATAAGACATGTAACTTTTCACCATTTCACTTCTCTTTTTTTCCGTGCTTTGCATTTAGGAGGTAATTTTCTTTGGTTATCAGAGGATATCCTTCCTCATCAGTTTAGAGAAATATTTGGTCAAATGACCCTTTAAATAAAAAAATGGTT
>NW_022320484.1:0-1608 GCF_002776525.5 Piliocolobus tephrosceles
ATTGGCTCTACCCTTGTTCCCTGGGACACCTACAGCCACGAAGAGCTTCATGCCTGCTTTCTAAGGGCTAGGCCAGTTGCTCCAGGCTAGTAGCTTCTGGCAGTCCATGGCTGCACCACTGAGTGGACAGTCACGCCTTGGAATGTCCTAGAGCAGTTTTCCACAATACACACAAGCCTTGCTGCATAAGGCACCCAGTTTTGAAGATCACATTTGGAGCAGTCAACTGGCTTCATTCCAGGTGATTTTATGTTGGTGCTTAATGTCCAGGAAGACTCCTAGAGGATGTTTATAAACCAGGTTGGTATCTAACAAAGCTGTGAAACAGTCCTAAAACTGTCATTGTTGATCTCCTGTTCCTTCATGGTATGTCCCTTATGGTCTCACTATCAGGCACCCTATAACCACATTGGACAGAAGTTCCCTGCCCTTCCCGGGCTATAATCCCCACATTGCCATGTTCCAAAGCCATCCAACCCAGGCATTGCCCCATGCCTCAACATGAAAACTCACTTGCCTGGTAACCCACTTATAAAACCACAAACCAAACCATTTACAGAAGATCTAGTCTAATCCTCCATTTAATTAATAGGAAATCTGAGGTCAAGGCCCAGGAAAGGCCAGATGCTAGCAGAGCCAGGCCTGGAGGCCAGAATATCTGGCTGCCAGATCAGAGGTGTCTCCACTCCACAGTGCTGTCTTAGGAGGTTTGGCAGCTGGACCAAAACCATGGCACACAATAGCTTAGTGTGTTCCTTCCCGAAAGTAATATTTGCTTTTAACAGGGACATATGACTGAATAGAATGAAAAATACTTAAATTTCAAAACAGCAGCCAGGGCCAGTAGGATGATGTCTGGGGTTGAATAGGAGACTTTTAGCCTCCCCAGATCATTGTACTTAGGCGACCACCTACACTCCCAGGAAATATTCTGCAGATGAAGAATGTTTAGCAGATGTGACTTCCATCCTTCCATCCACCTATCTATTCAACAAATACTTGCTGAGTGTCTAATATGTACAAGGTACAACGCCACAGGGACCGAAAAGATGACTTCCTCCCCTGTATTTACGTGCACCAAGACTTGCACCACTTCCTTTGGTTTGTCTGACTTAATTGTCACAACAACCACATGAAGCAGATATCATGTCCCTCATTTTACAGACAGGGAAACTAGAGCTAATAGAAGTTAAGTAAATGCCCAAAGTCTTGAAGTTTAGTAAGTAACACAGCTGAAATTTAAGCCTGCCTGCCGTCCTCCAAAACTTCTGCTTTCACTCCTTCCTGATGCTGTCTCTCCAGCACGTAGGTGCACAGCTGAGCTTTGTCAAGAAAGTATTGTGAAACCCACATTAGAAAACGCATGTGAAGCAGTCAGCACAATGCTTGGCATATAGTAAATGCCTTCTCTTTTTAAGGTTGGACAGGACAAACTGTTTTATAAAACTTTTGTTTAGTTTGGAACTCAATGACTCTTTGGTTTGCAATATTGCAACAAATGCCAATATTTTATATAAATGACAAGCATTTTAGTGTAATGCTTTAGAGAACACTGAACTATAACAGCAAGTGATATCTGCAGAACATCCTGGAGGTTGCATGACATAT
>NW_022320485.1:0-1608 GCF_002776525.5 Piliocolobus tephrosceles
ATATGTCATGCAACCTCCAGGATGTTCTGCAGATATCACTTGCTGTTATAGTTCAGTGTTCTCTAAAGCATTACACTAAAATGCTTGTCATTTATATAAAATATTGGCATTTGTTGCAATATTGCAAACCAAAGAGTCATTGAGTTCCAAACTAAACAAAAGTTTTATAAAACAGTTTGTCCTGTCCAACCTTAAAAAGAGAAGGCATTTACTATATGCCAAGCATTGTGCTGACTGCTTCACATGCGTTTTCTAATGTGGGTTTCACAATACTTTCTTGACAAAGCTCAGCTGTGCACCTACGTGCTGGAGAGACAGCATCAGGAAGGAGTGAAAGCAGAAGTTTTGGAGGACGGCAGGCAGGCTTAAATTTCAGCTGTGTTACTTACTAAACTTCAAGACTTTGGGCATTTACTTAACTTCTATTAGCTCTAGTTTCCCTGTCTGTAAAATGAGGGACATGATATCTGCTTCATGTGGTTGTTGTGACAATTAAGTCAGACAAACCAAAGGAAGTGGTGCAAGTCTTGGTGCACGTAAATACAGGGGAGGAAGTCATCTTTTCGGTCCCTGTGGCGTTGTACCTTGTACATATTAGACACTCAGCAAGTATTTGTTGAATAGATAGGTGGATGGAAGGATGGAAGTCACATCTGCTAAACATTCTTCATCTGCAGAATATTTCCTGGGAGTGTAGGTGGTCGCCTAAGTACAATGATCTGGGGAGGCTAAAAGTCTCCTATTCAACCCCAGACATCATCCTACTGGCCCTGGCTGCTGTTTTGAAATTTAAGTATTTTTCATTCTATTCAGTCATATGTCCCTGTTAAAAGCAAATATTACTTTCGGGAAGGAACACACTAAGCTATTGTGTGCCATGGTTTTGGTCCAGCTGCCAAACCTCCTAAGACAGCACTGTGGAGTGGAGACACCTCTGATCTGGCAGCCAGATATTCTGGCCTCCAGGCCTGGCTCTGCTAGCATCTGGCCTTTCCTGGGCCTTGACCTCAGATTTCCTATTAATTAAATGGAGGATTAGACTAGATCTTCTGTAAATGGTTTGGTTTGTGGTTTTATAAGTGGGTTACCAGGCAAGTGAGTTTTCATGTTGAGGCATGGGGCAATGCCTGGGTTGGATGGCTTTGGAACATGGCAATGTGGGGATTATAGCCCGGGAAGGGCAGGGAACTTCTGTCCAATGTGGTTATAGGGTGCCTGATAGTGAGACCATAAGGGACATACCATGAAGGAACAGGAGATCAACAATGACAGTTTTAGGACTGTTTCACAGCTTTGTTAGATACCAACCTGGTTTATAAACATCCTCTAGGAGTCTTCCTGGACATTAAGCACCAACATAAAATCACCTGGAATGAAGCCAGTTGACTGCTCCAAATGTGATCTTCAAAACTGGGTGCCTTATGCAGCAAGGCTTGTGTGTATTGTGGAAAACTGCTCTAGGACATTCCAAGGCGTGACTGTCCACTCAGTGGTGCAGCCATGGACTGCCAGAAGCTACTAGCCTGGAGCAACTGGCCTAGCCCTTAGAAAGCAGGCATGAAGCTCTTCGTGGCTGTAGGTGTCCCAGGGAACAAGGGTAGAGCCAAT
>NW_022320486.1:0-2484 GCF_002776525.5 Piliocolobus tephrosceles
CCCCCCCTCCCCCGACATGCCCGTGCCCCGCCTATTGCCCTTCCACTCCTAGAAAAGTCGCTCCCAGCAGATGCGCCGGGGGCGGGCTTTCTCAGCCCCTACTCTTGTCCAGACTGTATTAGAAACTCCGCCTTCCCCCAGCTCCGGTCCCTGAAGCTAGATGACCAAAGAATAAATTTGCAGTTTTGCTTTTAGCCTTGCCTACTCGCTGGTTCTTTTGTGCCCACTCTGGTGGTCTTAGAAAAACAAATCAGTTGGTGCCGAAGACCCGGGAGGAGACCCCTCCTCAGGCCTCTAGGGATTGAGGAACCTCCTCCTGCTTCCACACTGCAGAGGGACCAGGACCTGAGACCCGCTTCCCTCACTCTCACGGCCTCTCTGGGGTAAGTGCCCTTGTCTCCTCTTTACCTCCCTCGGCCAAAATCCTGCGCAGGTCCGAGGTCCATTTTGAGCCACCAAGTGGCTCGGGAGACCTGTTCAGGACGGGAGACGTCCGCCTGAAGGTAATCTCCACTTTGGCTCCATGAGCCTCCAGTCTGTCTCTGCTGGTTCTAAAGGACGCTTTGAAGCCAGGCAGAGATCGACTTCCATTTCCATTGTGTCCATTGTGTCGGTAGAGGAAACAAATGGGAAACCCCCCCAGTCCAAATTTCCAAAGAGCACCCCCTTAGGGTGCCTCCTAGCCAATTTAAAAACCTTACAGCTTGAACAAGACCTTAGGAGACAAGGCCTTAGGAGGAAGTGGTTAATTTTCCTTTCCACTGTGGCGTGATCAACCTCAGCAATTTCTGCCAGCGGCTAGGCAAGTGGTCCGAAATTAATTACATACAAGGCTTTTGGGCCTTAAGCTCTCCTCCCTATACTCCTCCTTCTCTCCACCCCCTTCCTTCCTGCCCAGACTCCTCCTCCTCCCCCCATCCAGACTCCTCCTTCCTCCTCCTTATCTACTAGTAATCCACTGGGTCCCATGCCTCCTTCGGGGCCCCCAACTGGCTGTCTTGAGTCCCCTGTCTCTGCCCACACCCTCCTACAGTGTTAGCACCTTTGTGAGAGGTGGCTGGGGCGGAGGGGGTGGGGTAGTCAGAGTACATGTCCCTTTTTCATTGGCCGATCTTTCCAAAATTGAGAAGCGTTTAGGTGATTTCTCAGCTAATCCTACCATATACATAAAGGAATTTAGACACCTTTGTCAGGCCTATGACTTAACTTGGCATGACCTCCAGGTTATCCTAGCCTCTACCCTAAACTGACTGAGGTTCTAACCCAATATACCCGGTTAGATCCGGCCTCCCCCACAGGGGCCACCATTTTGGCATCTTATATCATTTCTCAAAAAGCTCCTGACATTCGTAAAAGAAAAAAAACTTCAAAAGGTAGAGGATGGTCCTCAGACACCAATACCAGACCTAGTTAAATTAGCCTTTAAGGTCTATAACTCCAGAGAGGAGACGGCAAGCTCGCCTTGAACAGAAGGTTCAGCTCCTAGCAGCGGCTTTATAGCCCAGTCGTAACCCCAGACCAGAGAGCACACACCCCACAGACTCCAAGGCTGCAAAAAGAGCCTGCTATATAAGTGCGGCAAGGCAGGACACTATGCCAACAGGTGTCCACAGGGTCCCCGAGCCCCAACGCAGCCTTGCTATAAGTGCAAGGCATCAGGACATTAGGCCAGTGAATGTCCTAACCTTCGTCCACCAGCAAGCTCCTGCCCTGCTTGCCAGCAGGGAGGACACTGGAAGTCTGATTGCCCCCACCCTGAGAACAGGTGCTGCGTCTCCACGTGACCCCCTTTCCCAGGATCCTGGGAGGTCCTTCCAGCTCCTACATCTGGACGACGACAACTGAAGTTGCCGAGACTCGGGGACCCCCATCACCCTCGCCGAGCCGCAGGTAACTCTCCTGGTAGTGGGTAAGACAATTAATTTTTTAATCAAAAGCGAGGCTACCTATTCTGTTTTGCCGTCCTTCTCTGGACCTAGCCTTCCATCCAATATCTCTGTAGTAGGAGTAAGTGGAAAGCCATCCACTCCACGAAAAACTCCACTCCTTAATTGCTGCCTGGCCAACAACTACTTTGCGCACTCGTTCCTCATTCCCAGCTCAAAAGGGCCCCTACCAAAAGCAATCAGTGGAAATCAGTTTGGCTTTCCCCCACTCGCCTCAAACTTACTAAATTTTCTTAACTATCTCATACTCCCCAACCTTGCCAGGACCTTCCTTCTGGGTTTTGCCCATATTCCAACAAATGCTTTCATTCCTCATTCCTATACTAATACTGTGCCTTATTTTATTCTTCATCCATACGTCCAAATACCAACCATGGGCCCCGACCTTAACGATGCCCCTTAACAGCAGGAAGTAGCCAGACAGACCACGGCACCCCTTTATCACTATTAT
This sequence comes from Piliocolobus tephrosceles, assembly GCF_002776525.5. Classification (NCBI taxonomy): domain Eukaryota; kingdom Metazoa; phylum Chordata; class Mammalia; order Primates; family Cercopithecidae; genus Piliocolobus; species Piliocolobus tephrosceles. The sequence continues at coordinate 2,398 of NW_022320486.1, forward strand.
CAATAAAAGGTTGGACTGTTTGGACTAACGGAGGCAGGATGGTGCACTTCTGGGTTCTTCTTCACCACCAACTCTTCCCGTGTGTGC